>NW_022143873.1:0-13988 GCF_007565055.1 Rhinopithecus roxellana
GGAGCCCCCCCGCGATCCGGGGCCGCCAGCCGCCGCCACGCCACCCCCCCCGGCGGCTGGCGGACCCCCATCGCCGGGGGGGGGGGACCCGCCCCCCCGCGATCCGGGGCCGCCAGCCGCCGCCACGCCACGCCCCCCCGGCGGCTGGCGGACCCCCATCGCCGGGGGGCGGGGGACCCGCCCCCCCGCGATCCGGGGCCGCCAGCCGCCGCCACGCCCCCCCCCCGGCGGCTGGCGGACCCCCATCGCCGGGGGGCGGGGGACCCGCCCCCCGCGATCCGGGGCCGCCAGCCGCCGCCACGCCACGCCCCCCCGGCGGCTGGCGGACCCCCATCGCCGGGGCGGGGGACCCGCCCCCCCGCGATCCGGGGCCGCCAGCCGCCGCCACGCCCCCCCGGCGGCTGGCGGACCCCCATCGCCGGGGGGCGGGGGACCCGCCCCCCCGCGATCCGGGGCCGCCAGCCGCCGCCACGCCACGCCCCCCCGGCGGCTGGCGGACCCCCATCGCCGGGGGGCGGGGGACCCGCCCCCCCGCGATCCGGGGCCGCCAGCCGCCGCCACGCCACGCCCCCCCGGCGGCTGGCGGACCCCCATCGCCGGGGGGCGGGGGACCCGCCCCCCCGCGATCCGGGGCCGCCAGCCGCCGCCACGCCACGCCCCCCCGGCGGCTGGCGGACCCCCATCGCCGGGGGGCGGGGGACCCGCCCCCCCGCGATCCGGGGCCGCCAGCCGCCGCCACGCCACGCCCCCCCGGCGGCTGGCGGACCCCCATCGCCGGGGGGGGGGGACCCGCCCCCCCGCGATCCGGGGCCGCCAGCCGCCGCCACGCCACGCCCCCCCGGCGGCTGGCGGACCCCCATCGCCGGGGGGCGGGGGACCCGCCCCCCCGCGATCCGGGGCCGCCAGCCGCCGCCACGCCACGCCCCCCCGGCGGCTGGCGGACCCCCATCGCCGGGGGGCGGGGGACCCGCCCCCCCGCGATCCGGGGCCGCCAGCCGCCGCCACGCCACGCCCCCCCGGCGGCTGGCGGACCCCCATCGCCGGGGGGCGGGGGACCCGCCCCCCCGCGATCCGGGGCCGCCAGCCGCCGCCACGCCACGCCCCCCCGGCGGCTGGCGGACCCCCATCGCCGGGGGGCGGGGGACCCCCCCCCCGCGATCCGGGGCCGCCAGCCGCCGCCACGCCACGCCCCCCCGGCGGCTGGCGGACCCCCATCGCCGGGGGGCGGGGGACCCGCCCCCCCGCGATCCGGGGCCGCCAGCCGCCGCCACGCCACGCCCCCCCGGCGGCTGGCGGACCCCCATCGCCGGGGGGCGGGGGACCCGCCCCCCGCGATCCGGGGCCGCCAGCCGCCGCCACGCCACGCCCCCCGGCGGCTGGCGGACCCCCATCGCCGGGGGCGGGGGACCCGCCCCCCCGCGATCCGGGGCCGCCAGCCGCCGCCACGCCACGCCCCCCGGCGGCTGGCGGACCCCCATCGCCGGGGGGGGGGACCCGCCCCCCCGCGATCCGGGGCCGCCAGCCGCCGCCACGCCACGCCCCCCCGGCGGCTGGCGGACCCCCATCGCCGGGGGGCGGGGGACCCGCCCCCCCGCGATCCGGGGCCGCCAGCCGCCGCCACGCCACGCCCCCCGGCGGCTGGCGGACCCCCATCGCCGGGGGGCGGGGGACCCGCCCCCCCGCGATCCGGGGCCGCCAGCCGCCGCCACGCCACGCCCCCCCGGCGGCTGGCGGACCCCCATCGCCGGGGGGCGGGGGACCCGCCCCCCCGCGATCCGGGGCCGCCAGCCGCCGCCACGCCACGCCCCCCCGGCGGCTGGCGGACCCCCATCGCCGGGGGGCGGGGGACCCGCCCCCCCGCGATCCGGGGCCGCCAGCCGCCGCCACGCCACGCCCCCCCGGCGGCTGGCGGACCCCCATCGCCGGGGGGCGGGGGACCCGCCCCCCCGCGATCCGGGGCCGCCAGCCGCCGCCACGCCACGCCCCCCCGGCGGCTGGCGGACCCCCATCGCCGGGGGGCGGGGGACCCGCCCCCCCGCGATCCGGGGCCGCCAGCCGCCGCCACGCCACGCCCCCCCGGCGGCTGGCGGACCCCCATCGCCGGGGGCGGGGGACCCGCCCCCCCGCGATCCGGGGCCGCCAGCCGCCGCCACGCCACGCCCCCCCGGCGGCTGGCGGACCCCCATCGCCGGGGGGCGGGGGACCCGCCCCCCCGCGATCCGGGGCCGCCAGCCGCCGCCACGCCACGCCCCCCCGGCGGCTGGCGGACCCCCATCGCCGGGGGGCGGGGGACCCGCCCCCCCGCGATCCGGGGCCGCCAGCCGCCGCCACGCCACGCCCCCCCGGCGGCTGGCGGACCCCCATCGCCGGGGGGCGGGGGACCCGCCCCCCCGCGATCCGGGGCCGCCAGCCGCCGCCACGCCACGCCCCCCCGGCGGCTGGCGGACCCCCATCGCCGGGGGGCGGGGGACCCGCCCCCCCGCGATCCGGGGCCGCCAGCCGCCGCCACGCCACGCCCCCCCGGCGGCTGGCGGACCCCCATCGCCGGGGGGCGGGGGACCCGCCCCCCCGCGATCCGGGGCCGCCAGCCGCCGCCACTCCACGTCTATATTGGGAATCATGTCACATTTCCTCCTGAAGATTAATTACATTATCCCAGGTGTGTGTCTACTCCCAGCAATATGCCGTCTATAATCCCTTCTTGGACGGAAATTGAAGCAATGTCATATGGTAAGTGAACATCTTTTGTGATGTTTTAAGTAGTAACATCCTCCCCCTTGTGGATATCAGCAACAATCAATTAATATTACTATAATAAATATATTAAATATTAAACTAATAATCGATATTAATGATCACAATAAAGTTCGTAAAACTTATGGTGGATTAAAATGTTAAACGATTTGGAATGGTAATTAATATTAATATCACCAGGAATACTCAAATAATGATACCGCCATGAATGTTACTAATCAATACAAAGTAATGCGGGTAAGAAATTATGATTAGTATTAGGGACTAATAATATTGTTCATTAACATTAATATTAATAATAATAGTAAGATTGCATAATCAGGTACTTAAAATAATAAAATTAACAATGGTATTCTATTATTAGTACCATTGAGAATTATTAAAAATCGATCATTGATGTGTAATAACTCTATCATTACTCGGAATACCACAGGCAGTGTACTACTTGTGGGCCCCAAGAAGCCGCACATCACAGCCCCAGGACTGGAGGCCTCCATCCTCGGGGGGCGGAGGACCGCCCCCCGCGATCCGGGGCCGCCAGCCGCCGCCACGCCACGCCCCCCCGGCGGCTGGCGGACCCCCATCGCCGGGGGGCGGGGGACCCGCCCCCCCGCGATCCGGGGCCGCCAGCCGCCGCCACGCCCGCCCCCCCGGCGGCTGGCGGACCCCCATCGCCGGGGGGCGGGGGACCCGCCCCCCGCGATCCGGGGCCGCCAGCCGCGCCACGCCACGCCCCCCGGCGGCTGGCGGACCCCATCGCCGGGGGGCGGGGGACCCGCCCCCCCGCGATCCGGGGCCGCCAGCCGCCGCCACGCCACCCCCCGCGGCGGCTGGCGGACCCCCATCGCCGGGGGGCGGGGGACCGCCCCCCCGCGATCCGGGGCCGCCAGCCGCCGCCACGCCACCCCCCCCGGCGGCTGGCGGACCCCCATCGCCGGGGGCGGGGACCCGCCCCCCCGCGATCCGGGGCCGCCAGCCGCCGCCACGCCACCCCCCCCGGCGGCTGGCGGACCCCCATCGCCGGGGGGCGGGGGACCCGCCCCCCCGCGATCCGGGGCCGCCAGCCGCCGCCACGCCACGCCCCCCGGCGGCTGGCGGACCCCCATCGCCGGGGGGCGGGGGACCCGCCCCCCCGCGATCCGGGGCCGCCAGCCGCCGCCACGCCACGCCCCCCGGCGGCTGGCGGACCCCCATCGCCGGGGGGCGGGGGACCCGCCCCCCCGCGATCCGGGGCCGCCAGCCGCCGCCACGCCACGCCCCCCCGGCGGCTGGCGGACCCCATCGCCGGGGGCGGGGGACCCGCCCCCCGCGATCCGGGGCCGCAGCCGCCGCCAGCCACCCCCCCGGCGGCTGGCGGACCCCATCGCCGGGGGGCGGGGGACCCGCCCCCCGCGATCCGGGGCCGCCAGCCGCCGCCACGCCACCCCCCCGGCGGCTGGCGGACCCCATCGCCGGGGGCGGGGGACCCGCCCCCCCGCGATCCGGGGCCGCAGCGCCGCCACGCACGCCGGCGGCTGGCGGACCCCCATCGCCGGGGGGCGGGGACCCGCCCCCCGCGATCCGGGGCCGCCAGCCGCCGCCACGCCACGCCCCCCCGGCGGCTGGCGGACCCCATCGCCGGGGGCGGGGGACCCGCCCCCCCCGCGATCCGGGGCCGCCAGCCGCGCCACGCCACGCCCCCCCGGCGGCTGGCGGACCCCCATCGCCGGGGGGCGGGGGACCCGCCCCCCCGCGATCCGGGGCCGCCAGCCGCCGCCAACGCCACGCCCCCCCGGCGGCTGGCGGACCCCCATCGCCGGGGGGCGGGGGACCCGCCCCCCCGCGATCCGGGGCCGCCAGCCGCCGCCACGCCACGCCCCCCCGGCGGCTGGCGGACCCCATCGCCGGGGGCGGGGGACCCGCCCCCCCGCGATCCGGGGCCGCCAGCCGCCGCCACGCCACGCCCCCCCGGCGGCTGGCGGACCCCCATCGCCGGGGGGCGGGGGACCCGCCCCCCCGCGATCCGGGGCCGCCAGCCGCCGCCACGCCACGCCCCCCCGGCGGCTGGCGGACCCCCATCGCCGGGGGGCGGGGGACCCGCCCCCCCGCGATCCGGGGCCGCCAGCCGCCGCCACGCCACGCCCCCCGGCGGCTGGCGGACCCCCATCGCCGGGGGGCGGGGACCCGCCCCCCGCGATCCGGGGCCGCCAGCCGCCGCCACTCCACGCCCCCCCGGCGGCTGGCGGACCCCCATCGCGGGGGGCGGGGGACCCGCCCCCCCGCGATCCGGGGCCGCCAGCCGCCGCCACGCCACGCCCCCCCGGCGGCTGGCGGACCCCCATCGCCGGGGGCGGGGGACCCGCCCCCCCGCGATCCGGGGCCGCCAGCCGCCGCCACGCCACGCCCCCCCGGCGGCTGGCGGACCCCCATCGCCGGGGGGCGGGGGACCCGCCCCCCCGCGATCCGGGGCCGCCAGCCGCCGCCACGCCACGCCCCCCCGGCGGCTGGCGGACCCCCATCGCCGGGGGGCGGGGGACCGCCCCCCCGCGATCCGGGGCCGCCAGCCGCCGCCACGCCACGCCCCCCGGCGGCTGGCGGACCCCCATCGCCGGGGGGCGGGGGACCCGCCCCCCCCGCGATCCGGGGCCGCCAGCCGCCGCCACGCCACGTCTATATTGGGAATCATGTGGCAATCTTCCTCCTGAAGATTAATTACATTATCCCAGGTGTGTGTCTACTCCCAGCAATATTGCCCGTCTATAATCCTTCTTGGACGGAAATTTGAAGCAATGTCATATGGTAAGTGAACATCTTTTGTGATGTTAAGTAGTAACATCCTCCCCCTTGTGGATATCAGCAACAATCAATTAATTATTAATATTAATAAATATATTAAATATTAATACTAATAATCGATATTAATGATCACAATAAGTTCGTAAAAACTTATGGTGGATTAAAATGTTAACGATTTGGAATGGTAATTAATATTAATATCACCATGAATACTCAAATAATGATAACCGCCATGAATGTTACATAATCAATACAAAGTAATGCGGGTAAGAATATTATGATTAGTATTAGGACTAATAATATTGTCATTAACATTAATATTAATCATGAATAGTAAGATTGCATAATCAGGTACTTAAATAATAAAATTTAACAATGGTATTCTATTATTAGTACCATTGAGAATTATTAAAATCGATCATTGATGTGTAATAACTATCATTACTCGGAATACCACAGGCAGTGTCCACCTACTTGTGGGACCCAAGAAGCCGCCACATCACAGCCCCCAGGACTGGAGGCTCCATCCTCGGGGGCGGAGGAGCCGCCCCCCCGCGATCCGGGGCCGCCAGCCGCCGCCACGCCACCCCCCGCCGGCGGCTGGCGGACCCCATCGCCGGGGGGGGGGGACCCGCCCCCCCGCGATCCGGGGCCGCCAGCCGCCGCCACGCCACGCCCCCCCCGGCGGCTGGCGGACCCCCATCGCCGGGGGGCGGGGGACCCGCCCCCCCGCGATCCGGGGCCGCCAGCCGCCGCCACGCCACCCCCCGCCGGCGGCTGGCGGACCCCATCGCCGGGGGGCGGGGGACCCGCCCCCCCGCGATCCGGGGCCGCCAGCCGCCGCCACGCCACCCCCCCGGCGGCTGGCGGACCCCCATCGCCGGGGGGCGGGGGACCCGCCCCCCGCGATCCGGGGCCGCCAGCCGCCGCCACGCACGCCCCCCCCGGCGGCTGGCGGACCCCCATCGCCGGGGGGCGGGGGACCCGCCCCCCCGCGATCCGGGGCCGCCGCCGCCGCCACGCCACGCCCCCCGGCGGCTGGCGGACCCCCATCGCCGGGGGCGGGGGACCCGCCCCCCCGCGATCCGGGGCCGCCAGCCGCCGCCACGCCACGCCCCCCGGCGGCTGGCGGACCCCCATCGCCGGGGGCGGGGACCCGCCCCCCCGCGATCCGGGGCCGCCAGCCGCCGCCACGCCACGCCCCCCCGGCGGCTGGCGGACCCCCATCGCCGGGGGCGGGGGACCCGCCCCCCCGCGATCCGGGGCCGCCAGCCGCCGCCACGCCACGCCCCCCCGGCGGCTGGCGGACCCCCATCGCCGGGGGGCGGGGGACCCGCCCCCCCGCGATCCGGGGCCGCCAGCCGCCGCCACGCCACCCCCCCCGGCGGCTGGCGGACCCCCATCGCCGGGGGGGGGGGACCCGCCCCCCCCGCGATCGGGGCCGCCAGCCGCCGCCACGCCACGCCCCCCCGGCGGCTGGCGGACCCCAATCGCCGGGGGGCGGGGGACCCGCCCCCCCCGCGATCCGGGGCCGCCAGCCGCCGCCACGCCACGCCCCCCCCGGCGGCTGGCGGACCCCCATCGCCGGGGGGCGGGGACCCGCCCCCCCGCGATCCGGGGCCGCCAGCCGCCGCCACGCCACGCCCCCCCGGCGGCTGGCGGACCCCAATCGCCGGGGGGCGGGGACCCGCCCCCCCGCGATCCGGGGCCGCCAGCCGCCGCCACGCCACGCCCCCCCGGGGCTGGCGGACCCCATCGCCGGGGGGCGGGGGACCCGCCCCCCCGCGATCCGGTGCCGCCAGCCGCCGCCACGCCAACCGCCCCCCCGGCGGCTGGCGGACCCCCATCGCCGGGGGGGGGGGACCCGCCCCCCCCGCGATCCGGGGCCGCCAGCCGCCGCCACGCCACGCCCCCCGGCGGCTGGCGGACCCCCATCGCCGGGGGGCGGGGGACCCGCCCCCCCGCGATCCGGGGCCGCCAGCCGCCGCCACGCCACGCCCCCCCGGCGGCTGGCGGACCCCCATCGCCGGGGGGCGGGGGACCCGCCCCCCCGCGATCCGGGGCCGCCAGCCGCCGCCACGCCACGTCTATATTGGGAATCATGTGGCAATCTTCCTCCTGAAGATTAATTACATTATCCCAGGTGTGTGTCTACTCCCAGCATATTGCCCGTCTATAATCCCTTCTTGGACGGAAATTTGAAGCAATGTCATATGGTAAGTGAACATCTTTGTGATGTTTTAAGTAGTAACATCCTCCCCCTTGTGGATATCAGCAACAATCAATTAATTATTAATATTAATAAATATATTAAATATTAATACTAATAATCGATATTAATGATCACAATAAAGTTCGTAAAAACTTATGGTGGATTAAAATGTTAACGATTTGGAATGGTAATTAATATTATATCACCAGGAATACTCAAATAATGATACCGCCATGAATGTTACATAATCAATACAAAGTAATGCGGGTAAGAATTTATGATTAGTATTAGGGACTAATAATATTGTTCATTAACATTAATATTAATAAGAATAGTAAGATTGCATAATCAGGTACTTAAAATAATAAAAATTTAACTGGTTTTATTATTAGTACCATTGAGAATTATTAAAATCGATCATTGATGTGTAATAAACTCTATTCATTACTCGGAATACCACAGGCAGTGTCACCTACTTGTGGGACCCAAGAAGCCGCCACATCACAGCCCCCAGGACTGGAGGCCCTCCATCCTCGGGGGGCGGAGGAGCCGCCCCCCCGCGATCCGGGCCGCCAGCCGCCGCCACGCCACCCCCCGCCGGCGGCTGGCGGACCCCCATCGCCGGGGGGCGGGGGACCCGCCCCCCCGCGATCCGGGGCCGCCAGCCGCCGCCACGCCACGCCCCCCGGCGGCTGGCGGACCCCCATCGCCGGGGGGCGGGGACCCGCCCCCCCGCGTTCCGGGGCCGCCAGCCGCCGCCACGCCACCCCCCGCCGGCGGCTGGCGGACCCCCATCGCCGGGGGGCGGGGGACCCGCCCCCCGCGATCCGGGGCCGCCAGCCGCCGCCACGCCACGCCCCCCCGGCGGCTGGCGGACCCCCATCGCCGGGGGGCGGGGGACCCGCCCCCCCGCGATCCGGGGCCGCCAGCCGCCGCCACGCCACCCCCCGCCGGCGGCTGGCGGACCCCCATCGCCGGGGGGCGGGGGACCCCGCCCCCCCCGCGATCCGGGGCCGCCAGCCGCCGCCACGCCACCCCCGCCGGCGGCTGGCGGACCCCCATCGCCGGGGGGCGGGGGACCCGCCCCCCCGCGATCCGGGGCCGCCAGCCGCCGCCACGCCACGCCCCCCCGGCGGCTGGCGGACCCCCATCGACGGGGGGCGGGGGACCCGCCCCCCCGCGATCCGGGGCCGCCAGCCGCCCGCCACGCCACGCCCCCCCGGCGGCTGGCGGACCCCCATCGCCGGGGGGCGGGGACCCGCCCCCCCGCGATCCGGGGCCGCCAGCCGCCGCCACGCCACGCCCCCCCGGCGGCTGGCGGACCCCCATCGCCGGGGGCGGGGGACCCGCCCCCCCGCGATCCGGGGCCGCCAGCCGCCGCCACGCCACGCCCCCCCGGCGGCTGGCGGACCCCCATCGCCGGGGGGCGGGGACCCGCCCCCCCGCGATCCGGGGCCGCCAGCCGCCGCCACGCCACGCCCCCCCGGCGGCTGGCGGACCCCATCGCCGGGGGGCGGGGGACCCGCCCCCCCGCGATCCGGGGCCGCCAGCCGCCGCCACGCCACGCCCCCCCGGCGGCTGGCGGACCCCCATCGCCGGGGGGCGGGGGACCCGCCCCCCCGCGATCCGGGGCCGCCAGCCGCCGCCACGCCACGCCCCCCCGGCGGCTGGCGGACCCCCATCGCCGGGGGGCGGGGACCCGCCCCCCCGCGATCCGGGGCCGCCAGCCGCCGCCACGCCACGCCCCCCCCGGCGGCTGGCGGACCCCCATCGCCGGGGGGCGGGGGACCCGCCCCCCCGCGATCCGGGGCCGCCAGCCGCCGCCACGCCACGCCCCCCCCGGCGGCTGGCGGACCCCCATCGCCGGGGGGCGGGGGACCCGCCCCCCGCGATCCGGGGCCGCCAGCCGCCGCCACGCCACGCCCCCCCCGGCGGCTGGCGGACCCCCATCGCCGGGGGGCGGGGGACCCCGCCCCCCCGCGATCCGGGGCCGCCAGCCGCCGCCACGCCACGCCCCCCGGCGGCTGGCGGACCCCCATCGCCGGGGGGCGGGGGACCCGCCCCCCCGCGATCCGGGCCGCCAGCCGCCGCCACGCCACGCCCCCCCGGCGGCTGGCGGACCCCCATCGCCGGGGGGCGGGGGACCGCCCCCCCGCGATCCGGGGCCGCCAGCCGCCGCCACGCCACGCCCCCCGGCGGCTGGCGGACCCCCATCGCCGGGGGCGGGGGACCCGCCCCCCCGCGATCCGGGGCCGCCAGCCGCCGCCACGCCACGCCCCCCCGGCGGCTGGCGGACCCCCATCGCCGGGGGGCGGGGGGACCCGCCCCCCCGCGATCCGGGGCCGCCAGCGCCGCCACGCCACGTCTATATTGGGAATCATGTGGCAATCTTCCTCCTGAAGATTAATTACATTATCCCAGGTGTGTGTCTACTCCCAGCAATATTGCCCGTCTATAATCCCTTCTTTGGACGGAAATTTGAAGCAATGTCATATGGTAAGTGAACATCTTTTGTGATGTTTTAAGTAGTAACATCCTCCCCCTTGTGGATATCAGCAACAATCAATTAATTATTAATATTAATAAATATATTAAATTATAATACTAATAATCGATATTAATGATCACAATAAAGTTCGTAAAAACTTATGGTGGATTAAATGTTAACGATTTGGAATGGTAATTAATATTAATATCACCAGGAATACTCAAATAATGATACCGCCATGAATGTTACATAATCAATACAAAGTAATGCGGGTAAGAATATTATGATTAGTATTAGGGACTAATAATATTGTTCATTAACATTAATATTAATAATGAATAGTAAGATTGCATAATCAGGTACTTAAAATAATAAAATTTAACAATGGTATTCTATTATTAGTACCATTGAGAATTATTAAAATCGATCATTGATGTGTAATAACTCTATCATTACTCGGAATACCACAGGCAGTGTTCCCCTACTTGTGGGACCCAAGAAGCCGCCACATCACAGCCCCCAGGACTGGAGGCCTCCATCCTCGGGGGGCGGAGGAGCCGCCCCCCCGCGATCCGGGGCCGCAAGCCGCCGCCAACGCCACGCCCCCCCCCCGGCGGCTGGCGGACCCCCATCGCCGGGGGGCGGGGGACCCGCCCCCCCCGCGATCCGGGCCGCAGCCGCCGCCACGCCCCACCCCCCGCCGGCGGCTGGCGGACCCCCATCGCCGGGGGGTGGGGGACCCGCCCCCCCGATCCGGGGCCGCCAGCCGCCGCCACGCCACGCCCCCCCGGCGGCTGGCGGACCCCCATCGCCGGGGGGCGGGGGACCCGCCCCCCCGCGTTCCGGGGCCGCCAGCCGCGCCACGCCACCCCCCCGCCGGCGGCTGGCGACCCCATCGCAGGGGGCGGGGGACCCGCCCCCCGCGATCCGGGGCCGCAGCCGCCGCCACGCCACGCCCCCCCGGCGGCTGGCGGACCCCCATCGCCGGGGGGCGGGGGACCCGCCCCCACGCGATCCGGGGCCGCCAGCCGCCGCCCACGCCACGTCTATATTGGGGAATCATGTGGCAATCTCCTCCTGAAGATTAATTACATTATCCCAGGTGTGTGTCTACTCCCAGCAATATTGCCCGTCTATAATCCCTTCTGGGAGGAAATTCTGAAGCAATGTCATTATGGTAAGTGAACATCTTTTGTGATGTTTTAAGTAGTAACATCCTCCCCCTCTGTGGATATCAGCAACAATCAATTAATTATTAATATTAATAAATATATTAAATATTAATACTAATAATCGATATTAATGATCACAATAAAGTTCGTAAAAACTTATGGTGGATTAAAATGTTAACGATTTGGAATGGTAATTAATATTAATATCACCAGGAATACTCAAATAATGATAACCGCCATGAATGTTACATAATCAATACAAAGTAATGCGGGTAAGAATATTATGATTAGTATTAGGGACTAATAATATTGTTCATTAACATTAATATTAATAATGAATAGTAAGATTGCATAATCAGGTACTTAAATAATAAAATTAACAATGGTATTCTATTATTAGTACCATTGAGAATTATTAAAATCGATCATTGATGTGTAATAACTCTATCATTACTCGGAATACCACAGGCAGTGTCCACCTACTTGTGGGACCCAAGAAGCCGCCACATCACAGCCCCCAGGACTGGAGGCCTCCATCCTCGGGGGCGGAGGAGCCGCCCCCCCCGCGATCCGGGGCCGCCAGCCGCCGCCACGCCACGCCCCCCCGGCGGCTGGCGGACCCCCATCGCCGGGGGCGGGGGACCCGCCCCCCCGCGATCCGGGGCCGCCAGCCGCCGCCACGCCACCCCCGCCGGCGGCTGGCGGACCCCCATCGCCGGGGGGCGGGGGACCCGCCCCCCGCGATCCGGGGCCGCCAGCCGCCGCCACGCCACGCCCCCCCGGCGGCTGGCGGACCCCATCGCCGGGGGGCGGGGGACCCGCCCCCCCGCGTTCCGGGGCCGCCAGCCGCCGCCACGCCACCCCCCGCCGGCGGCTGGCGGACCCCCATCGCCGGGGGGCGGGGGACCCGCCCCCCCGCGATCCGGGGCCGCCAGCCGCCGCCACGCCACGCCCCCCCGGCGGCTGGCGGACCCCCATCGCCGGGGGCGGGGGACCCGCCCCCCGCGATCCGGGCCGCCAGCCGCCGCCACGCCACCCCGCCGGCGGCTGGCGGACCCCCATCGCCGGGGGCGCGGGACCCCCCCCCCGCGATCCGGGGCCGCCAGCCGCCGCCACTGCCACGCCCCCGCCGGCGGCTGCGGACTCCCATCGCCGGTGGGCGGGGGACCCGCCCCCCCGCGATCCCGGGGCCCGCAGCCGCCGCCACGCCACCGCCCCCCGGCGGCTGGCGGACCCCCATCGCCGGGGGGCGGGGGACCCTCCCCCCCGCGATTCCGGGGCCGCCAGCCGCGCCACGCCACGCCCCCCCGGCGGCTGGCGGACCCCCATCGCCGGGGGGCGGGGGACCCGCCCCCCTGCGATCCGGGCCGCCAGCCGCCGCCACGCCACGCCCCCCCGGCGGCTGGCGGACCCCCATCGCCGGGGGGCGGGGGACCGCCCCCCCGCGATCCTGGGCCGCCAGCCGCCGCACGCCACGCCCACCCGGCGGCTGGCGGACCCCCATCGCCGGGGGCTGGGGACCCGCCCCCCGCGATCCGGGGCCAGCCAGCCGCCGCCACGCCACGCCCCCCGGCGGCTGTCGGACCCCCATCGCCGGGGGGCGGGGGACCCGCCCCCCCGCGATCCGGGGCCGCCAGCCGCCGCCACGCCACGCCCCCCCGGCGGCTGGCGGACCCCCATCGCCGGGGGGCGGGGGACCCGCCCCCCCGCGATCCGGGGCCGCCAGCCGCCGCCACGCCACGCCCCCCCGGCGGCTGGCGGACCCCCATCGCCGGGGGGCGGGGACCCGCCCCCCCGCGATCCGGGGCCGCCAGCCGCCGCCACTCCACGTCTATATTGGGAATCATGTGGCAATCTTCCTCTGAAGATTAATTACATTATCCCAGGTGTGTGTCTACTCCCAGCAATATTGCGTCTATAATCCCTTCTTGGACGGAAATTTGAAGCAATGTCATATGGTAAGTGAACATCTTTTGTGATGTTTTAAGTAGTAACATCCTCCCCCTTGTGGATATCAGCAACAATCAATTAAATTAATATTCTAAATATATTAAATATTATACTAATAATCGATATTAATGATCACAATAAAGTTCGTAAAAACTTATGGTGGATTAAAATGTTAACGATTTGAATGGTAATTAATATTAATATCACCAGGAATACTCAAATAATGATAACGCCATGAATGTTACATAATCAATACAAAGTAATGCGGGTAAGAATATTATGATTAGTATTAGGGACTAATAATATTGTTCATTAACATTAATATTAATAATGAATAGTAAGATTGCATAATCAGGTACTTAAAATAATAAAATTTAACATGGTATCTATATTAGTACCATTGAGAATTATTAAAATCGATCATTGATGTGTAATAACTCTATCATTACTCGGAATCCACCTGTCCACCTACTTGTGGGACCCAAGAAGCCGCCACATCACAGCCCCCAGACTGGAGGCCTCCATCCTCGGGGGGGCGGGAGCCGCCCCCCGCGATCCGGGGCCGCCAGCCGCGCCACGCCACGCCCCCCCGGCGGCTGGCGGACCCCCATCGCCGGGGCGGGGGACCCGCCCCCCC
>NW_022143874.1:0-5871 GCF_007565055.1 Rhinopithecus roxellana
GGGGCCCATGGTGAAAAGGAAATCTCCTCACATAATCACTAGAGAGAAGCTTTCTAGAGATTGCTTCTGATGTGTGACTTCATCTCACAGAGTTCCACCCTTCCCTTCTTGGAACAGTTTGCTCCACTGTTGTCCTGGATTCTGCAAATGATATTTGGGAGCTCATGAGGGCTATGTGAATGAAAAGCAAATATCCTCCCATAATAACTGGAGAGAAGCTCTCTGAGAATGCATTGCCATGTGAATGCAACTCACAGAGTTACACGTTTCTCTTCGTGATCAGTTGCTAACACAGTTTTCTAGAAATCTGCAGTTAGCTACTTCATAGCGCAGTGAAGCTTACGGTGACAAAGGAAATATCATTGTGAAAACTAGAAAGAAGCTTTCTTAGAAACTTCTTGGTGATGTGTGAATTCATCTCACAGAGTTACACTTATGTTTCGTGGAGCAGTCCATTAACACTGTCTTTGAGGAAACTGAGAAGGGCTTCTTTGGATCGCATTGAGGCCTACGCTGATAAAGGAAATTTCATCCGTTCAAAACGTGAAAGAAGCTTTCTGAGACACTTCTTTCTGATCTGTGAGTTCATCTCACAGACTTATAACTTAAACCTCAGGAAGCAGTTTGCTATCACTCTTTTCGTGGAATCTTTAAAGTGATACTTGGGAGCCCAGAATAGGGGCCCATGGTGAAAAAGGAAATCTCCTCACATAATACTAAGAGAAGCTTTCTAGAGATTGCTTTCTGATGTGTGACTTCATCTCACAGAGTTCCACCCTTCCCTTCTTGGAACAGTTTGCTACCACTGTTGTCCTGGATTCTGCAAAGTGATATTTGGGAGGCTCATTGAGGGCTATGGTGAAAAAGCAAATATCCTCCCATAATAACTGGAGAGAAGCTCTCTGAGAAACTGCATTGCCATGTGTGAATGCAACTCACAGAGTTACACGTTTCTCTTCAGTGATCAGTTTGCTAACACAGTTTTCTAGAAATCTGCAATTAGATAGTTCATAGCGCAGTGAAGCTTACGGTGACAAAGGAAATATACTCAGTTGAAAACTAGAAAGAAGGTTTCTTAGAAACTTCTTGGTGATGTGTGAATTCATCTCACAGAGTTACACTTATGTTTCGTGGAGCAGTCCAGTAACACTGTCTTTGAGGAAACTGAGAAGGCTTCTTTGGATCGCATTGAGGCCTACGCTGATAAAGGAAATTTCATCCGTTCAAAACGTGAAAGAAGCTTTCTGAGAAACTTCTTTCTGATCTGTGAGTTCATCTCACAGACTTATAACTTAAACCTCAGGAAGCAGTTTGCTATCCACTCTTTTCGTGGAATCTTTAAAGTGATACTTGGGAGCCCAGAATAGGGGCCCATGGTGAAAAGGAAATCTCCTCACATAATAACTAGAGAGAAGCTTTCTAGAGATTGCTTTCTGATGTGTGACTTCATCTCACAGAGTTCCACCCTTCCCTTCTTGGAACAGTTTGCTAACACTGTTGTCCTGGATTCTGCAAAGTGATATTTGGGAGCTCATTGAGGGCTATTTTGAAAAAGCAAATATCCTCCCATAATAACTGGAGAGAAGCTCTCTGAGAAACTGCATTGCCATTTGTGAATGCAACTCACAGAGTTACACGTTTCTCCTCAGTGATCAGTTTGCTAACACAGTTTTCTAGAAATCTGCAGTTAGATACTTCATAGCGCAGTGAAGCTTACGGTGACAAAGGAAATATAATCTGTTGAAAACTAGAAAGAAGCTTTCTTAGAAACTTCTTGGTGATGTGTGAATTCATCTCACAGAGTTACACTTATGTTTCGTGGAGCAGTCCATTAACACTGTCTTTGAGGAAACTGAGAAGGGCTTCTTTGGATCGCATTGAGGCCTACGCTGATAAAGGAAATTTCATCCGTTCAAAACGTGAAAGAAGCTTTCTGAGACACTTCTTTCTGATCTGTGAGTTCATCTCACAGACTTATAACTTAAACCTCAGGAAGCAGTTTGCTATCACTGTTTTCGTGGAATCTTTAAAGTGATACTTGGGAGCCCATAATAGGGGGCCCATGGTGAAAAGGAAATCTCCTCACATAATAACTAGAGAGAAGCTTTCTAGAGATTGCTTTCTGATGTGTGACTTCATCTCACAGAGTTCCACCCTTCCCTTCTTGGAACAGTTTGCTAACCACTGTTGTCCTGGATTCTGCAAAGTGATATTTGGGAGCTCATTGAGGGCTATGGTGAAAAAGCAAATATCCTCCCATAATAACTGGAGAGAAGCTCTCTGAGAAACTGCATTGCCATGTGTGAATGCAACTCACAGAGTTACACGTTTCTCCTCAGTGATCAGTTTGCTAACACAGTTTTCTAGAAATCTGCAGTTAGATACTTCATAGCGCAGTGAAGCTTACGGTGACAAAGGAAATATACTCAGTTGAAAACTAGAAAGAAGCTTTCTTAGAAACTTCTTGGTGATGTGTGAATTCATCTCACAGAGTTACACTTATGTTTCGTGGAGCAGTCCATTAACACTGTCTTTGAGGAAACTGAGAAGGGCTTCTTTGGATCGCATTGAGGCCTACGCTGATAAAGGAAATTTCATCCGTTCAAAACGTGAAAGAAGCTTTCTGAGACACTTCTTTCTGATCTGTGAGTTCATCTCACAGACTTATAACTTAAACCTCAGGAAGCAGTTTGCTATCACTCGTTTTCGTGGAATCTTTAAAGTGATACTTGGGAGCCCATAATAGGGGCCCATGGTGAAAAAGGAAATCTCCTCACATAATAACTAGAGAGAAGCTTTCTAGAGATTGCTTTCTGATGTGTGACTTCATCTCACAGAGTTCCACCCTTCCCTTCTTGGAACAGTTTGCTACCACTGTTGTCCTGGATTCTGCAAAGTGATATTTGGGAGCTCATTGAGGGCTATGGTGAAAAAGCAAATATCCTCCCATAATAACTGGAGAGAAGCTCTCTGAGAAACTGCATTGCCATGTGTGAATGCAACTCACAGAGTTACACGTTTCTCTTCAGTGATCAGTTTGCTAACACAGTTTTCTAGAAATCTGCAGTTAGATACTTCATAGCGCAGTGAAGCTTACGGTGACAAAGGAAATATACTCAGTTGAAAACTAGAAAGAAGCTTTCTTAGAAACTTCTTGGTGATGTGTGAATTCATCTCACAGAGTTACACTTATGTTTCGTGGAGCAGTCCATTAACACTGTCTTTGAGGAAACTGAGAAGGGCTTCTTTGGATCGCATTGAGGCCTACGCTGATAAAGGAAATTTCATCCGTTCAAAACGTGAAAGAAGCTTTCTGAGAAACTTCTTTCTGATCTGTGAGTTCATCTCACAGACTTATAACTTAAACCTCAGGAAGCAGTTTGCTATCACTCTTTTCGTGGAATCTTTAAAGTGATACTTGGGAGCCCAGAATAGGGGCCCATGGTGAAAAAGGAAATCTCCTCACATAATAACTAGAGAGAAGCTTTCTAGAGATTGCTTTCTGATGTGTGACTTCATCTCACAGAGTTCCACCCTTCCCTTCTTGGAACAGTTTGCTACCACTGTTGTCCTGGATTCTGCAAAGTGATATTTGGGAGCTCATTGAGGGCTATTTTGAAAAAGCAAATATCCTCCCATAATAACTGGAGAGAAGCTCTCTGAGAAACTGCATTGCCATTTGTGAATGCAACTCACAGAGTTACACGTTTCTCCTCAGTGATCAGTTTGCTAACACAGTTTTCTAGAAATCTGCAGTTAGATACTTCATAGCGCAGTGAAGCTTACGGTGACAAAGGAAATATAATCTGTTGAAAACTAGAAAGAAGCTTTCTTAGAAACTTCTTGGTGATGTGTGAATTCATCTCACAGAGTTACACTTATGTTTCGTGGAGCAGTCCATTAACACTGTCTTTGAGGAAACTGAGAAGGGCTTCTTTGGATCGCATTGAGGCCTACGCTGATAAAGGAAATTTCATCCGTTCAAAACGTGAAAGAAGCTTTCTGAGAAACTTCTTTCTGATCTGTGAGTTCATCTCACAGACTTATAACTTAAACCTCAGGAAGCAGTTTGCTATCACTCTTTTCGTGGAATCTTTAAAGTGATACTTGGGAGCCCATAATAGGGGCCCATGGTGAAAAAGGAAATCTCCTCACATAATAACTAGAGAGAAGCTTTCTAGAGATTGCTTTCTGATGTGTGACTTCATCTCACAGAGTTCCACCCTTCCCTTCTTGGAACAGTTTGCTACCACTGTTGTCCTGGATTCTGCAAAGTGATATTTGGGAGCTCATTGAGGGCTATGGTGAAAAAGCAATATCCTCCCATAATAACTGGAGAGAAGCTCTCTGAGAAACTGCATTGCCATGTGTGAATGCAACTCACAGAGTTACACGTTTCTCTTCAGTGATCAGTTTGCTAACACAGTTTTCTAGAAATCTGCAATTAGATACTTCATAGCGCAGTGAAGCTTACGGTGACAAAGGAAATATACTCAGTTTGAAAACTAGAAAGAAGCTTTCTTAGAAACTTCTTGGTGATGTGTGAATTCATCTCACAGAGTTACACTTATGTTTCGTGGAGCAGTCCATTAACACTGTCTTTGAGGAAACTGAGAAGGGCTTCTTTGGATCGCATTGAGGCCTACGCTGATAAAGGAAATTTCATCCGTTCAAAACGTGAAAGAAGCTTTCTGAGACACTTCTTTCTGATCTGTGAGTTCATCTCACAGACTTATAACTTAAACCTCAGGAAGCAGTTTGCTATCACTGTTTCGTGGAATCTTTAAAGTGATACTTGGGAGCCCATAATAGGGGCCCATGGTGAAAAGGAAATCTCCTCACATAATAACTAGAGAGAAGCTTTCTAGAGATTGCTTTCTGATGTGTGACTTCATCTCACAGAGTTCCACCCTTCCCTTCTTGGAACAGTTTTGCTACCACTGTTGTCCTGGATTCTGCAAAGTGATATTTGGGAGCTCATTGAGGGCTATGGTGAAAAAGCAAATATCCTCCCATAATAACTGGAGAGAAGCTCTCTGAGAAACTGCATTGCCATGTGTGAATGCAACTCACAGAGTTACACGTTCTCTTCAGTGATCAGTTTGCTAACACAGTTTTCTAGAAATCTGCAGTTAGATACTTCATAGCGCAGTGAAGCTTACGGTGACAAAGGAAATATACTCAGTGAAAACTAGAAAGAAGCTTTCTTAGAAACTTCTGGTGACTGTGTGAATTCATCTCACAGAGTTACACTTATGTTTCGTGGAGCAGTCCATTAACACTGTCTTGAGGAAACTGAGAAGGGCTTCTTTGGATCGCATTGAGGCCTACGCTGAATAAAGGAAATTTCATCCGTTCAAAACGTGAAAGAAGCTTCTGAGACATCTTCTTTCTGATCTGTTGAGTTAATCTCACAGACTTATAACTTAACACTCAATGACCCCAGCAGTTTGCTCTATCATCTGTTTCGTGGATGGAATTCTTTAAAGTGATAACTTGGTGGAGCCCAATAATAGGGGCCCATGGTTTGAAAAAACGGAAATCTCCTCAAATAATAACTAGAGCGAAGCTTTCTAGAGATTGCTTTCTGATGTTGTGACTTCATCTCACAGAGTTCCACCCTTCCCTTCTTGGAACAGTTTGCTACCACTGTTGTCCTGGATTCTGCAAAGTGATATTTGGGAGCTCATTGAGGGCTATGGTGAAAAAGCAAATATCCTCCCATAATAACTGGAGAGAAGCTCTCTGAGAAACTGCATTGCCATGTGTGAATGCAACTCACAGAGTTACACGTTTCTCTTCAGTGATCAGTTTGCTAACACAGTTTTCTAGAAATCTGCAATTAGATACTTCATAGCGCAGTGAAGCTTA
>NW_022143875.1:0-237 GCF_007565055.1 Rhinopithecus roxellana
CTATCACTCTTTTCGTGGAATCTTTAAAGTGATACTTGGGAGCCCAGAATAGGGGCCCATGGTGAAAAAGGAAATCTCCTCACATAATAACTAGAGAGAAGCTTTCTAGAGATTGCTTTCTGATGTGTGACTTCATCTCACAGAGTTCCACCCTTCCCTTCTTGGAACAGTTTGCTACCACTGTTGTCCTGGATTCTGCAAAGTGATATTTGGGAGCTCATTGAGGGCTATGGTGAA
>NW_022143876.1:0-33732 GCF_007565055.1 Rhinopithecus roxellana
ATCCTTTCCTTTCCTTCCTTTCCTTTCCTTTCCTTTCTCCCTTTCCTTTCCTTTCTCTCCTTTCTTTCCTTTCCTTCCTTTCCTTTTTTCCTTTCCTTTCCTTTCTCCTTCCTTTCTCCTTTCCTTTCCTTTCCTTTCCTTCCTTTCCTTCCCTCCTTCCTTTCCTTTCCTTTCCTTTCCTTTTTTTCCTTTCTTTTCCTTTGTTTTTCTCCTTTCCTTTCTCCTTTCCTTTCCTTTCCTTTCTCCTTTCCTTTCTCCTTTCCTTTCATTTCCTTTCCTTTTCTTTCCTTTCCTTTCCTCTTTCCTTTCCTTTCTTCTTTTCTTTTCTTGCCTTATTGCACCAGTTGTGATTTCCAGCATTATGTTGAATAAGAATGGTGAGACTGGAAATGACTGCTTTGTTCCTAATCTTAAGAGGAAAGCAATCAGTCTTTCATTATTGAGTATAATGATACATGTAAGTTTTTTTTATAAATGCTCTCCAAAAAGAGAGTAAGTTCTTTGTAAGAGAATAACTTGATTAGCTTTCCTTCTATCTCTATTTCTCTGAGAGTTCTTAGTTATAGATATTGAATTTTGTCAAGTGTTTTTTCTTTATCAATTGATATGGTCATGCAAATTTTTTAGCCCATGAAAATGGTAGATTACATTGATTGAATTTAGCATATTGCACAAGTCTTGTATCTCTGAAATAAATTCCACTTGATCATGGTGTATAATTATTCTTCATTATTGTTGAATATCATATGTTTTTATTTTACAGAATTTTTGAGCCTATATTATGAGCTTTATTGGCCTTAATTTTCTTTGTCTGGTTTTGATATCAAGGCAATACTAGTTTTATATAATACATTGAAAAGTGTTCCCTCCTTGTGATGGTTGATTTCATGTGTCAATTTGACTAGCCTAGTCTATGGTAACCAGATATTTGGTCAAACATTATTCTAGATGTTTCTATGAATATACTCTTTAGATTATAGTAACATGTAAATCCACAGACATCAGGTAAAGCAGATTACCCTCCATAATATGAGTGAACCTCATTCAACCCCCTATGAGGGAGGGTGAATTCTATCAACAGGCTACCTTTGGATGCAAACTGCAACATCAGCTCTTCCCTGGGTCTGTAATATGCTGGCCTGCCTTACAGATTTTGGGCTTGCCAATCTCTGCAACCATATCAGTCAATTCCTTAAAATAAATTCCCTCTCTCTTTCTACAGTAGGTAGATATATTCTGTTTATCTGGATAATTTTGACTAATCTACTTCTCTTCTATATTCTAGAACATACTACATACAAATGGTATTAATTTTCTCTTCAAATATTTGGTAAAATTCGCTGTTAAACCATTGGGCCTGGACATTTCTTTTCTTGAGATCTCAAGTGATTAAACCTTAATATTGGAACTGGGTGGAGCTCACAGCAGCTCAAGGAGCCCTGCCTGTCTCTGTAGACTCCACCTCTGGGGACAGGGCACAGCTAAACAACAACAACAAAAGCAGCAGAAACCTCTGCAGACGCAAACGACTCTGTCTGACAGCTTTGAAGAGAGCAGTGGATCTCCCAACACGAGGTTGAGATCTGAGAACGGACAGACTGCCTGCTCAAGTGGGTCCCTGACCCCTGAGTAGCCTAACTGGGAGACATCCCCCACTAGGGGCAGACTGACACCCCACACCTCACAGGTGGAGTACACCCCTGAGAGGAAGCTTCCAAAGAAGAATCAGACAGGTACACTCGCTGTTCAGCAATATTCTATCTTCTGCAACCTCTGCTGCTGATACCCAGGCAAACAGGGTCTGGAGTGGACCTCAAGCAATCTCCAACAGACCTACAGCTGAGGGTCCTGACTGTCAGAAGGAAAACTACAAACAGGAAGGACACCTATACCAAAACCCCATCAGTACGTCACCATCATCAAAGACCAGAGGCAGATAAAACCACAAAGATGGGGAAAAGCAGGGCAGAAAAGCTGGAAATTCAAAAAATAAGAGCATCTCCCCCTGCAAAGGACGCAGCTCATCGCCAGCAACGGATCAAAGCTGGAGAGAATGACTTTGACGAGATGAGAGAAGAAGGCTTCAGTCCATCAAACTTCTCAGAGCTAAAGGAGGAATTACGTACCCAGCGCAAAGAAACTAAAAATCTTGAAAAAAGTGGAAGAATTGATAGCTAGAATAATTAATGCAGAGAAGGTCATAAACGAAATGACAGAGATGAAAACCATGACACGAGAAATACATGACAAATCCACAAGCTTCAGTAACCGACTCGATCAACTGGAAGAAAGAGTATCAGCGATTGAGGATCAAATGAATGAAATGAAGCAGAAGAGAAACCAAAGAAAAAAGAAGAAAAAGAAATGAACAAAGCCTGCAAGAAGTATGGGATTATGTAAAAAGACCAAATCTACGTCTGATTGGGGTGCCTGAAAGTGAGGGAAAATGGAACCAAGTTGGAAAACACTCTTCAGGATATCATCCAGGAGAACTTCCCCAACCTAGTAGGGCAGGCCAACATTCAAATTCAGGAAATACAGAGAACGCCACAAAGATACTTCCGAGAAGAGCAACTCCAAGACACATAATTGCCAGATTCACCAAAGTTGAAATGAAGGAAAAAATCTTAAGGGCAGCCAGAGAGAAAGGTCGGGTTACCCACAAAGGGAAGCCCATCAGACTAACAGCAGATCTCTCGCAGAAACTCTACAAGCCAGAAGAGAGTGGGGGCCAATATTCAACATTCTTAAAGAAAAGAATTTTCAACCCAGAATTTCATATCCAGCCAAGCTAAGTTTCATAAGTGAAGGAGAAATAAAATCCTTTACAGATAAGCAAATGCTTAGAGATTTTGTCACCACCAGGCCTGCCTTACAAGAGACCCTGAAGGAAGCCTAAACATGGAAAGGAACAACCGGTACCAGCCATTGCAAAAACATGCCAAAATGTAAAGACCATCAGGCTAGAAGAAACTGCATCAACTAACGAGCAAAATAACCAGTTAATATCATAATGGCAGGATCAAGTTCACACATAACAATATTAACCTTAAATGTAAATGGACTAAATGCTCCAATTAAAAGACACAGACTGGCAAACTGGATAAAGAGTCAAGACCCATCAGTCTGCTGTATTCAGGAGACCCATCTCACACACAGAGACACACATAGGCTCAAAATAAAGGGATGGAGGAAGATCTACCAAGCAAATAGAAAACAAAAAAAAGCAGGGGTTGCAATCCTAGTCTCTGATAAAAGACTTTAAACCATCAAAGATCAAAAGAGACAAAGAAGGCCATTACATAATGGTAAAGGGATCAATTCAACAGGAAGAGCTAACTATCCTAAATATATATGCACCCAATATAGGAGCACCCAGATTCATAAAGCAAGTCCTTAGAGACTTACAAAGAGACTTAGACTCCCATACAATAATAATGGGAGACTTCAACACCCACTGTCAACATTAGACAGATCAACGAGACAGAAAGTTAACAAGGATATCCAGGAATTGAACTCATCTCTGCACCAAGCGACCTAATAGACATCTACAGAACTCTCCACCCCAAATCAACAGAATATACATTCTTCTCAGCAACATCACACTTATTCCAAAATTGACCACATAATTGGAAGTAAAGCACTCCTCAGCAAATGTAAAAAACAGAAATTATAACAAACTGTCTCTCAGACCACAGTGCAATCAAACTAGAACTCAGGACTAAGAAACTCAATCAAAACGCTCAACTACATGGAAACTGAACAACCTGCTCCTGAATGACTACTGGGTACATAACGAAATGAAGGCAGAAATAAAGATGTTCTTTGAAACCAATGAGAACAAAGATACAACATACCAGAATCTCTGGGACACATTTAAAGCAGTGTGTAGAGGGAAATTTATAGCACTAAATGCCCACAAGAGAAAGCTGGAAAGATCTAAAATTGACACTCTAACATCACAATTAAAAGAACTGAGAAGCAAGAGCAAACATTCAAAAGCTAGCAGAAGGCAAGAAATAACTAAGATCAGAGCAGAACTGAAGGAGATAGAGACACAAAAAACCCTCCAAAAAATCAATGAATCCAGGAGTTGGTTTTTTGAAAAATCAACAAAATTGACAGACCGCTAGCAAGACTAATAAAGAAGAAAAGAGAGAAGAATCAAATAGACACAATAAAAAATGATAAAGGGGATATCACCACCGACCCCACAGAAATACAAACTACCATCAGAGAATACTATAAACACCTCTACGCAAATCAACTAGAAAATCTAGAAGAAATGGATAATTTCCTGGACTTACACTCTCCCAAGACTAAACCAGGAAGAAGTTGAATCCCTGAATAGACCAATAGCAGGCTCTGAAATTGAGGCAATAATTAATAGCCTACCAACCAAAAAAAGTCCAGGACCAGATGGATTCACAGCTGAATTCTACCAGAGGTACAAGGAGGAGCTGGTACCATTCCTTCTGAAACTATTCCAATCAAAAAAAGAGGGAATCCTCCCTAACTCATTTTATGAGGCCAACATCATCCTGATACCAAAGCCTGGCAGAGACACAACAAAAAAAGAGAATTTTAGACCAATATCCCTGATGAACATCGATGCAAAAATCCTCAAAATACTGGCAAACCGATCAGCAGCACATCAAAAAGCTTATCCACCATGATCAAGTGGGCTTCATCCCTGGGATGCAAGGCTGGTTCAACATACAAATCAATAAACGTAATCCAGCATATAAACAGAACCAAAGACAAAACCACATGATTATCTCAATAGATGCAGAAAAGGCTTTGACAAAATTCAACAGCCCTTCATGCTAAAAACGCTCAATAAATTCGGTATTGATGGAACGTCAAAATAATAAGAGCTATTTATGACAAACCCACAGCCAATATCATACTGAATGGGCAAAAACTGGAAAAATTCCCTTTGAAAACTGGCACAAGACAGGGATGCCCTCTCTCACCACTCCTATTCAACATAGTGTTGGAAGTTCTGGCTAGGGCAATCAGCAAGAGAAAGAAAAAAGGGTATTCAGTTAGGAAAAGAAGAAGTCAAATTGTCCCTGTTTGCAGATGACATGATTGTATATTTAGAAAACCCATCATCTCAGCCCAAAATCTCCTTAAGCTGATAAGCAACTTCAGCAAAGTCTCAGGATACAAAAAATGTGCAAAAATCACAAGCATTCTTATACACCAGTAACAGACAAACAGAAGCCAAATCATGAATGAACTTCCATTCACAATTGCTTCAAAGAGAATAAAATACCTAGGAATCCAACTTACAAGGGATGTAAAGGACCTCTTCAAGGAGAACTACAAACCACTGCTCAGTGAAATCAAAGAGGACACAAACAAATGGAAGAATACCATGCTCATGGATAGGAAGAATCAATATCGTGAAAATGGCCATACTGCCCAAGGTATTTATAGATTCAATGCCATCCCCATCAAGCTACCAATGAGTTTCTTCACAGAATGGAAAAAACGCTTTAAAGTTCATATGGAACCAAAAAAGAGCCCGCATTGCCAAGACAATCCTAAGTCAAAAGAACAAAGCTGGAGGCATCACGTACCTGACTTCAAACTATACTACAAGGCTACAGTAACCAAAACAGCATGGTACTGGTACCAAAACAGAGATATAGACCAATGGAACAGAACAGAGTCCTCAGAAATAATACCACACATCTACAGCCATCTGATCTTTGACAAACCTGAGAAAACAAGAAATGGGGAAAGGATTCCCTATTTAATAAATGGTGCTGGGAAAATTGGCTAGCCATAAGTAGAAAGCTGAAACTGGATCCTTTCCTTACTCCTTATAGAAAATTAATTCAAGATGGATTAGAGACTTAAATGTTAGACCTAATACCATAAAAACCCTAGAAGAAAACCTAGGTAACCATTCAGGACATAGGCATGGGCAAGGACTTCATGTCTAAAACACCAAAAGCACAACAAAAGCCAAAATTGACAAATGGGATCTAATTAAACTAAAGAGCTTCTGCACAGCAAAAAACTACCATCAGAGTGAACAGGCAACCTACAGAATGGGAGAAAATTTTTGCAATCTACTCATCTGACAAAGGGCTAATATCCAGAACCTACAAAGAACTCAAACAAATTTACAAGAAAAAAACAACCCCATCAAAAAGTGGCAAAGGATATGAACAGACATTTCTCAAAAGAAGACATTCATACAGCCAACAGACACATGAAAAAATGCTCATCATCACTGGCCATCAGAGAAATGCAAATCAAAACCACAATGAGATACCATCTCACACCAGTTAGAATGGCAATCATTAAAAAGTCAGGAAACAACAGGTGCTGGAGAGGATGTGGAGATAGGAACACTTTTACACTGTTGGTGAGATTGTAAACTAGTTCAACCATTATGGAAAACAGTATGGCAATTCCTCAAAGATCTAGAACTAGATGTAGCATATGACCCAGCCATCCCATTACTGGGTATATACCCAAAGGATTATAAATCATGCTGCTATAAAGACACATGCACACGTATGTTTATTGTGGCACTATTCCAATAGCAAAGACTTGGAATCAACCCAAATGTCCATCAGTGACAGACTGGATTAAGAGAATGTGGCACATATACCCCATGGAATACTATGCAGCCATAACAAAGGATGAGTTTGTGTCCTTTGTAGGGACATGGATGCAGCTGGAAACCATCATTCTCAGCAAACTATCACAAGAACAGAAAACCAAACACCACATGTTCTCACTCATAGGTGGGAACTGAACAATGAGATCACTTGGACTCGGGAAGGAGAACATCACACACCGTGGCCTATCATGGGGAGGGGGTCAGGGGGAGGGATTGCATTGAGAGTTATACCTGATGTAAATGACGAGCCAATGGGTGCTGACGAGTTGATGGGTGCAGCATACCAACATGGCACAAGTATACATATGTAACAAACCTGCAAGTTATGCACATGTACCCTAGAACTTAAAGTAATAATAATAAAATAAAAAAGAAAAGAAAACACAGAAATACATACTATTTGGGAGGGAAATGGAAATATCTAAAAAAAAAAAAAAATCTTAATATTTATAGTCTACTCGGATGGTCTATTTAATTATTGGCTGAGTTGTGGTCATTTATATTTTTTGAGGAATTGGTCCATTTCATCTAAATTGTCAAATTTAGGTTTATAGGTTTGTTTCTAGTATTCTCATATTAGCCTTTGATGTTCATACTGATATATCTGGTTACTGATATTGCACACTGTGTCTTCTTTCTTTTTTTTTTTTTTTGAGACGGAGTCTTGCTCTGCCGCCCAGGCTGGAGTGCTGTGGCCGGCTCTCAGCTCACTGCAAGCTCCGCCTCCCGGGTTCACGCCATTCTCCTGTCTCAGCCTCCCGAGTAGCTGGGACTACAGGCGCCCGCCTCGTCGCCCGGCTAGTTTTTTTGTATTTTTTAGTAGAGACGGGGTTTCAGCGTATTAGCCAGGATGGTCTCGATCTCCTGACCTCGTGATCCGCCCGTCTCGGCCTCCCAAAGTGCTGGGATTACAGGCTTGAGCCACCGCGCCCGGCGTGTCTTCTTTCTTGTAGTCTTGGGGAGGTTGTCAATTATATTGATTTTTTAAAAAAATCCTAGGTCTTTGTTTCATTGATTTTCTTCATTGCTTTATTGTTTTCTACTTAATTGACTTCTTTTTATTATTTCATACCATCTGCTTGCTTTGGGTTGATTTTGCTCCTCTTTTTCTAGTTTCTTTAGATGAAACCTTAACTATTGATTTGGGACTTTTCCTCTTTAATAATATTTACATTTGGGGCTTTAAACTTCTATTTCAGCACTTCTATAGAAATGTCCCCAAAATTTTAATAGTGGTATTTTCATTTTCTTTTAGTTCAATGTACTTTTAAAATTTTTATTGGGACTTCTTTATCACATGGCTTACTTAGAAGTATATTGTTTAGCTTCCAAGTTGGAGATTTTCCTATTATGGTTCTTTAATCGGTTTCTAGTTTAATCTTATAGTGTTCAGAGAACACTATCTATATGATTTCAGTTCTTTTAAATTTTTTGCAATTGTTTTATGGCCCAAAATATGATTTATCTTGGTATATGTTCCATGGGCACATAAAAAGAATGTGTATTATGGCTGGGTGCAGTGGCTCACGTCTGTAATCCCAGCACTTTGGGAAGCCAAGATGGGCGGATCATGAGGTCAAGAGATCAAGACCATCCTGGCCAACATGGTGAAACCCTGTGTCTACTAAAAATACAAAAATTAGCTGGGCGTGGTGGTGTGCACCTCTAGTCCCAGCTACTCGGGAGGCTGAGGCAGGGGAATCACTTGAACCTAGGAGGCGGAGGTTGCAGTGAGCTGAGATTGCACCACTGCACTCCAGCCTGGGCAACAGAGCGAGACCCCTTCTAAAAAAAAAAAAAAAAAAGAAGAAGTAGAATGTATATTCTTCTTTTGTTGGATGGAGTGTTCTGTAAATGTTGATTAGATTTTAGTGATTAATGGTGCCATTAAGTTCTATATCCTTGTTGATTTTCTGTCTAGCTGTTCCATCAGTTGTTGAAAGAGGGGTGTTGAAATCTTCAGCTATAATTTTGGATTTGTTTATTTTTCCTTTTAGTTCTCTCAGATTTTGTTTCATATGCTTTGCAGGTCTGTTTGGTGTATATACCTTCAGCACTGGTATGTCTTCTTGGTCGATTGACCTTTAAAAATCATAATATAATATTCCTCTCTCATAGAGATTTTTATTGCTCTGAAGCCTATTTTATCTCTTGTTAATAGAGCCACCCTTGCTTTCCTTTGATCACTGCTTGCATAATGCATCTTTTTTTTTAAAAAATTTTAACCAGTCTATGTTGTTACCTTTGAAATGAGTTTCTTAGAACTATATATTGCACATTATATAGTTTGATATATAGTTTTGTCTACTCTACCATTATCTGTGCTTTAATCTGTGTATTTAGGCCATTTACATTTGCATGTAACCACTGCTGTTACAGGATTTAACTCTGCATTTTGTTTCTTGTTTTCTGTTTGTTCTTCTTTTTCTCTGTTTTCTTTTTTCTGTCTTTGTGTTATTTGAACATTTTTTAAATTCAGTTTTGATTCACTATACCATTTTTAAAGTATATTTCTTTGTATAGCTTTTGTTCAGTGATTACTTTAGGTATTACATTCTATACACACAAGTTATTAAAATCTACTGTTGGCCAAGCATGGTGGCTCATACCTGCAATGCCAGCATTTTTGGAGGCCAAGACAGGTGGATAGCTTGAGCCTGGGAGTTCGAGACCAGTCTGGGCAACATACTGAGACCCTGTCTCTACAATAAATTAAAACAAAACAAAACTAAATGCCAGGAGCATGAGTACACAACAGTAGTCCCAGCTACTTGGGAGACTGAGGTGGGAGGATGCCTTGAGCCCAGGAGATCGAGGCTGCAGTGAGCCGTGATTGAGCCACTGCACTTCAGCCCAGAAGACAGAGTGATACCCATTCTCAAAGAAAAAAGCAATCTACCATTGGAGATGAAAAAGTATTGCAAGATTTCAAATATTTTTTTTTTCTCATTACAGCCTTCACCTCCTGGGCCTAAGTGATCCTCCCACCTCAGTCTCCCAAGTAGTTGGGACAACAGGTACACAACAAGCTAATTTTTGTAATTTTTGTTGAGTTGAGGTTTCACCATGTTGCCCAGGCTGGTCTCAAACTCCTGGGCCCAAGCCATCTGCCAACCTCGGCCTCCCACAGTGCTGGGATTACAGGTGCAAGCCACTGTGCCTGGCCCTCAGTGAATTTTTAATGTTAGTTCTCTTAATCACGTGTGGATTATTTTCAGGCTGAAAGGTATATCAGTGCCATTTCATTATCTAACCCACTGTAATTCTGTAGAACTGTTTCAAAGAAATGGAACAGAATGAAGACTCTTATAAAATGCTCTCTGACATGGAGGACAATTAAGTTGCTTATTTTGTGAAGCCACTGTACTCCACCATAACTTTGGTCACCAGAAGAGAAGGAAGAAGCATCTGTGAGCATCTGATTGGTGTAAGACACAGTATGGGTGTGCTTTCCCAAGTTATCTCACTTTAAGGAAAGTTCTAATCAATCTCATTCTGGGGTAATTTTCACCAGGCTCATATCAAACTTCACTGTCTCAGTGCTGACTGGAAATAATACAACAATTTTAACTCTCTCTTTTCATTTATCTGGGTAAAGTGCTAAAGAAGTTCAGATCAGTAGTGTCCTGTTTAGTCTTTAGCTATTGTAGTTAATCGTGCCTACTCAAGACATCTGGGAAAACTCTAATCAAACATGTGGACAGCTAAAGTAGTACAAAGAAAAAAATAACATGTGTCTCGATTTTCCACTTAGTAACGTAACATATGTCATTTCGTCCAATGATTTGCTCTGTAGAGAGCTCACTAAATCAGTAGAATGTTTGTTTGTGTGTTGGGACTTAGGACTTACAGATTTACCACACATTTCCCTATGGGAAAAAATCACAACTATCCCAACCTATTAAGGGTTATTATTAGTACTGATGAGAAAAGATGTTTCTTGGGATTGATTCCCTGGAAGATGTTTTCCATGCATTTGGTTTGTAATGCAACTATTTTATTTTCCAATTTTAATTACTAAAAAAGGAAATTTACATATAGACACAGGCTCTCTTTTAAAAATTTAATTCCTTTTTCTCAGTAGAGATTGAGTTCTCTAGTTCTTGCTGAAAAAGTAGCAGATGGGAATAAGCTCTCTCAAATTATACATCACTCTAGAGGCCTATTGAATTTCAATATTGGATGGCGTCTCAGGCAAGCATCACTATGATCTGATGCTTGAAACAACTCCCACCATTATAGTTAGCCCTTCCACAGCCTGAGCTCCTGACTCACAGGCACTCTGACATCTTTACGAGATAACTACTATATTTCACAACTGTGGAGCAAACACCAAGAAGGAAAAACAATATTCTGTCTTCAGAATCTCAGTTTATTAAAGTATGTAGCAACCAGCAATCTAGAGAACAACCTCATGGAATGGGTCTAAGTTTCTATGGCAAAGTAGTATGACTGGGTAACTCCCAGAGGATAATCGGATTAATTTAAGTTCTTGGCATCTTTGCTACACTGGAGGTCAGGCAGAGAAGAAAGGAAGCCATGGCTCTTCTCTATACCTAGACCAACCTTCAGAAATCTGAATCTGCATACTGAAGCCCTAGACCTTCATCTAAGTGCCTGAATCTGCAATCTACTGCAGATGCTAAATGACCTGGCTCTCTGAAGGTTATCTGCCCCTACAAAGTAGCATTCATTCTCTCCAGAATGTCCAGAGCATGGAGAATTAAAAAAGAGTTCCTTCTAATCACTTTCAAATATATTTGTAAGAGAAACTATGGCATAGAAAACCTCTCCTCCTGATTTCTTTTTACTGGCCATTACTTGAATCTACTATTTAATAAACTTAAAATGTATAGTAAACATCTCTGAGGCAATAACAAGAAACTATGATTCTATGCGTAAATTTGGGCTAAATCTAGACATCTGACATGATTGCTAAAGCATATGATATGTACAAACTCAGAATAAGTATTCAGTAACGGTTTCTTGAGTGAACGAGTGAATATATACTCTGGCTGTCAATCTATTTTAAAAAACAGAAAATTTTAACAAAAATGACAGCGTGGTGAGAAGATTTCTACTTCAGCTTATAGTGGTACTGCTCTGTAAATCTTTGGAATAGTAAAGGATGTTATGGCAGAGAAAGAAACTTTGTTTTAGCTTAAACATTCCCATATGAATCCAGGCATGGTGGCTCATAGCTGTAATCCCAGCGCTTTAGGGAGGCCAAGGCAAGAGGATTGCTTCAGGCCAAGAGTTCAAGACCAGGCTAGGCAATAAACTGAAACCCCATCTCCGCAAAAAGTAAAAAATTAGCCAGGTGTGATGGCATGTGGCTGTGGTCCTAGCTGCCAGGGAGGCTGAAGTGGGAGGATTGCTTGAGGCCAGAGGTTCAAGGTTGCAGTGAGCTATGCTTTTACCACTGCCCTCCAGCCTGTGTGACAGAGTGAGATCCTGTCTCAAAACAAACAAACAAAAAAGAAATATAAAACTTTCATATGAGTTATCAGCAGCTGGATTTCTAGAGTTATGACTTTAATTCATCTTTGAAGATGCCTTCCTTTCTATTAGAAAGTCACAAAAATGGTCATTTAATTATGAGAATGCAAATACCTACTTCTTGAGATGGAAGTCACCATATATCTGAGTGCAGATACACAGATTGAGATACTAAGCAGTCTGTAAAGTAGTGTGTATAGAGAACATTTCCTCCTAAATATAGATTTTTATGCGACTTCTGGTATCCCCGGAGGTGTCATTTAGGCTTGAATAACCCAGGTTCTAGGACATATGGTTGAAATCTGTGAGATCAGGCCACTGACCTTAAAGGGAAGTTTGAAGATCAAGTGAGTAGAAAGTCTATATGTGGGTCTCTTGCCTTCAGAAAATGCTGGTTCTGGTAGTAATCACTTACCTATTTAGCTATGCTGTGATGTGTGTAAAATGACATTTTGCTGTCAGAATTCCCCACCACATACAAAACAGATTGAAAAAGTAAGATTTATAAGCTGTCTTGAAGTCATGAGAATGAGGCAGTGGGCTCTTAGTAACTTTCTTTAGGTTTTCTTTTCCTTCTTTATTATACATGTGGAAATATGTATTAATGTTAAATGTAGGATGTAATGCACTCATTTTGAATGTTTGTTTTAGACTATAAATCAAAAGTTCACAACCACAGCATACCAAATCAGACCTGGTATACACAATTGAGAGCATTTCAGGCAGGGTTTACACACCTATAGGACCAGGCAGGCAAGACAAATGCCTTAAGCAGCCCTGCATAAAACAATAGGAAATGGTGGGACCTGGAGCAAAACGTAGAGTGCAGCCCCTACCCTTCTTAAAACATTTCCTTTAAAACAAAACAAAATAAAACAAAATAAGCAAACAAAAAACAAAACACTGTTCTGTGCCGAACCAAACAGTTGGTCAGTTGAATCTGGACCACTTTTGGACATCTATAGAGGAGCAACATGAGAAAGAAGATACCCATGGAAAACTCTTTTTCTTATAAATGGGATGGAGTCTGACTTGAGAAAGGGGGTATAGGCAATAAATAGCTTTGTTGTCTAACTGCACAGGAGTGGTGAGTGATGAAATGTATACTGGCCTGGGGGCTACAGATCCTGATTCTGGCATTTTCTAGTTGTAAGTTTAGGACTAGTTATCTAGCTAAAACCTTCTCATGATGATCAAATAAAATAATCTATTTGAAATGTTTTAAATTACTATAAATTGCTGTGTAAATATTAGTTACATTCCTATATACATAGCTGACGGTTAGTAAATGCAGGTCCGGAACAAGATAGTGGGCATCCATGATGGGTGTTTGTTGTTCCCTTCACTATCACCATATCAACTTTATTTCAATAGGAGTTAGGCAATAAGGTGCACTTTTTTATTGCAAGGCCAAAGATTATATTATCAGCATTTTTCTTTTAATAATAACTCACTGTTATCGTTTTGGACCTCATATGACCAAGGGCTGGTTCAGGGCTAGTTCTTTCTCTTCCATTCTGCTATCATCCATTGCCTGTGATATAATCATGCTATATGAAAAGGGTGATATTAGATAATGAACTGTTGGTGAAGCTTATTTGTGACATTGAGGAAAATGGATTAAAGAGTTATTAGATCCATGCCATGTGATTTTCCCATCCAAGAACAGAAGATTGGGTACTACTGGAATTGTGCACTAAGGGTCATTCTTTGTTAAACAAAAAACAATAGTAAACTGTAGAGATGGAAATGGTCAGATAATTAAATGTCATCCTGCCACAAGCTCATGTTATTGAAAATGTACAACACCATGCTGAATAGGCAAAAGCTGGAAGCGTCCCCTAGAAAACTGGAACAACACAAGGATGTACTCTGTCACCACTCCTATTCAACATAGTACTGGAAATCCTAGCCAGAGCAATCAGTCCAGGGAAAGAAAAAAGGCATCCAAACAGGAAGAGAAGAAGTCAAACTATCTCTGTTTGCAGATGATATGATTCTATACCTAGAAAACCCCACAGTCTCTGGCCAAAAGCATCTAGATCTGCTAAACAACTTCAGCAAAGTTTCAGGATACAAAATCAATGTATAAAAATCGTTTGTATGTTTCTATACACCAACAACATCCAAACTGAGAGTCAAATCAAGAACACAATCCCATTCACAATAGCCAAAAAAGGAATAAAATATCTAGAAATACAGCTAGATACAGAGGGATGAAAGATCTCGACAATGAGAATTATAAAACACTGTTCAAAGAAATCAGAGATGACACAAGCAAATGGAAAAACATCCCATGCTCATGGATAGGAAGAATCAATATTGCTAAAATAACCATACTGCCCAGAGCAATTTAGAGAATCATTGCTATTCCTATCAAACTACCAATGATTTTCTTCATGAAATTAGAAATAAGAACTATTTTAAAATTCATGCGGAACCAAAAAAAGAGTTCAAATAGCTAAGGCAATTCTAAGCAAAAGGAACAAATCTGGAGACATCACATTACCTGACTTCAAACTATACTACAAGGCTACAGTAATGAAAATAGCATGGTACTGATACAAAAACAGACACATAGACCAATGGAACAGAATAGAGAGCCCAGAAATACTACCACAAACCTACAACCATCTGCCCTTTGACAAAGTTTACAAAACAAGCAATGGGAAAAGGGAGCTGTACTCAAAAAATGGTGGGACACTTGCTATATTCAAAAAATGTCTGGGTGGGATAACTAGGTAGCCATATGCCGAAGATTGAAACCGGACCCTGTCTTTACACCATATACAAAAATCAACTCAAGATGGATTACAGACTTAAATCTTAAGACCTAAAACTATAAAAACCCTGGAAGATAACCTAGAAAACACAATTCTGGATATAGGCTGGGGCAAAGATTTCATGACAAAGACACCAAAAGCAATTCCAACAAAAACAAAAATTGATAAATGGGACCAAATTAAACTAAAGAGTTCCTGCACAGCAAAAGAAACTATCAGCAGAATAAACAGATAACCTACAGAAAGGGAGAAAAATTTGCCAAATATGCATCCTAAAAAGGTCTAATATGCAGAATCTATAAAGAACTCGAACAAATTACCAAGCAAAGCACAAACAACTCCATTATACAGTGGGCAAAGGTGATGAACAGGCACTTTTCAAAAGAAGTTATACATGTGGCCCATAAACATGAGAAAATGCTCAACATCTCTAATCATTAGAAAAATGCAAATCAAAGTCACAGTAATATACAATCTCACATCAGTCAGAATGGCTATTATTAAAAAGTCAAAAAAATAAGACATGCTGGTAAGGTTGCAGAGGAAAGGGAATGCTTATATGCTGCTAGTGGTCATGTAAATTAGTTCAGCCATTGTGGAAAGCAGTGTGGCGATTTCTCCAAGAACTTAAAACAGAAGTACCATTTAACCTAGCAATCCCATTATTGAGCATATACCCACAGGAACATAAATCGTTCTATCACAAGACACATGCACACATATGTTCACTGCAGTACTATTCACAATAGCAAAGTCATGGAATCAACCTAAACGCCCATCAATGGTAGACTGGATAAAGAAAATATGGTACATATACACCATGGAATACTATAGCCATAGAAAAGGATGAGCTCATTTCCTTTGCAGCAACATAGATGAAGCTGGAGGCCATAATCGTAAGCAGATTAATGTCAGGGAAAAGAAAACCAAATACTTGTTCTCACTTATAAGTGAGCTAAACTCTCACTTATAAGTGGGAGCTAAACATTGAGTCCACGTGAACACAAAGAAGGGAACAACAGATACCAAGGCCTACTTGAGGGTGGAGGGCGGGGAGAAGGAGAGTGTCTGGCTTTGAAAATGATTTCTTTGGGAAACTGAAAATAAGAACTGTTTTTTGTTTTGTTTTGTTTTGTTTTACCATAAAAGTCCTAATTTGATTAGGTGTGGGAAATTTCATGGTGAGGCCTGTCTTTTGCTGTGAACTTTGTCCCAGTGTACTTGTTCTTCTATTTTAAAAAGGTTATTTCCTACTTGAACTTGATTCTCCTCTTTCAGCAGGAAAGTTCTCTTGTGTGTGGGAAATCTTAATAAAAAATTTTGTTGTAAAACCATGGAGAAATAATAATAATTATTTCTTTATAATTTGTCTGTTCTTTCTTGTTGTCTAATTTCAAATTATGAGAATCAGGCTTTGAATCTCAAACATTTGGTTTCCTACGTCTTTTTAAAATGTTAAAAAAAATTTTTAGAATAGTTTTGTCTTTGCAGTTCCTATATTTGATAATTGCCAAATAAACATTATTTTTACTTAAGCCTATAACATTTATCAACAATTCTCTTTTTATTGTATTAAACCAAAATTATTTATTTCAGTGTAATATAGAAGAAAATGATTGGATTTTGAAATAAGCAGAGAGAGAGTATAGGAGATAATTAGAATTGGATTAGATTCATTCTTTTCCAGAAATGCTCTTAGAAAGTACTATAATTTATCTGCTTTTGCTGAACTGAATACTAGAGCAACCCCTGGGCCAGTTACTCCAATGGCTTGCTTTTCTGCTCATCTTTAACAAGGTTATTGCTATGAGTTCAGCTTTCCATGAAAGTATTTGGAAGTCCACTAATATAATAATGAAACTAAATTGTTAAATCCAACATTTACTTAAATTGGTTAGAAATGTTACATATTTAACTTTCTGTCTGAGAAAAGTTCATGCCTGGTGAAAAAGGAGAATTAAAACTATGTATATAGTTCTGTAAATGTTTTTATACTGTTAGAGAATGGCTTGTGTTACTCTTGTTAAATACCTTATTTCCTGGATTTTCAGTTATTTTTGAATCAGATATATTACCTGATGATTTGCTCAATTTTCATTAAAAATAGGATCATTAGCATATTAATTTCTTTGTTATATTTATACACAATATTTTAATGATCAGTGTGAACTGCCTCAGCAACCCGATTTGCTCTAAGAAAATGAGATTTGTGTTTACAGTGTCGGCTATAATCTGATTTACAGTTTGTCTGAATCAGGTGTTTAACACAATTTGAAGTTTACTACTCAATTCTCTCGAGGTCCGGCAGAACATAGAAATGAACTTTGGGGCATACGATTGCAAAGAGATTTGGCTGGGAATGTGAATTTTTCCACTTTAAAATTTTTCAGGTTGGGCACAGTGGCTCACGCCTGTAATCCTAGAGTTTAGGAAGGCCAAGGCAGGAGGATTGCTTGAAGCCAGGAGTTCGAGACCACCCTGGGCAACATTCCAAGACCCAGTCTCGATAATAAACTAAAACAATTAGCTGAGTGTGGTGGCTCATGCCTGTGGCCCCAGCTACTCCGGAGGCTGAGACAGAAAGATTGCCTGAACCCAGGAGGTTGAGGCTGCAGTGAGCTATGATCATACCACTGCACTCCAGCCTGGGCTGCAGAGTGAGACCCTGTCTCTAAATGGTATTAAATTAGTAAACAAATAAAGGAAAAGAATAAATTTCTCAGAGGCTAATAACACTCCTCCCATCCCCTCACCTCCAACCCTGCATACTTAAAAATTTCTTGTTACTAAGATGTCCCTAACAGAGATTAGTCTATTCATACCTTTGGGCCAAATTTCCTCCCCACTTCTAATTTGGCAGTAACCTAGACCTGAGTCAAGATCAGCTTCTTGTAAAGATGGTTTTGCAGGGTAATATGACCCTTGATGCTTTCTTCTTCGATGGCTGGTCCTTGGATATTTAGAGGTGATAGGCTCAATTAATTATTAATACCAGCTCCTGCTCTGCTTGTTACTTTATCTCCACTGAGAGGCCGCTTTCATACTGAGGGCTACTCAGGGCATTAGCCAGGGGAAACTGATCTAGAAGTTGACACACAGCTGTCTGGAATGTGATGAAAATTTCTCTCTCTCTCCCTACTTTCCTATAGTGAGACTGGGATATCTCATTCCCAATATCCCACGAGATTAAGACAATCTTTGGTCAAATAAAGAGATGGAAACTTGGTTAGCATAATAACACAGGAAAATTGTGGAGATGACAGTTTATCTTGCAGATGGTCCACTCTTAACAAAGGGAAGGATTTAAAGCTTTCTCCTACAAATACACAGTAAGAACATGCTAACCCTCAGTCTCACTATAGGGTCAGGGGCAATGGGCCCTTCATGACTGCGACAGGGACACCTAGGCCAGAGAGATAGAAAAGATCAGGGAAATCATGGGTTTTGGGGAGGTGAGAAAAAGGAGGGACCAGCGAGAAGGGATTTCTGAAGTGGATTCTGTAGGGACTGAAGTGCACCCTATGGAAAAGATAAAGAGGTATTTTTAACTACTTTCTGGGGTAGTGTACATTCATGATCAGTAAGCTGGTTTCATTTCTGATATGGAACTGCACCTGTACATACTTGTAGCCATTGTAGGCAAAACTGAGGTGAAATACAAATATGGGAAATGCTTGCTCTGGTTGAAAACAGAAGCTACTGATAGGACCCATTTTGGGGTTTTTTTGGTGGTGGGGTAGTGAACCTCTGGAGTCAATATCAACAAGTTATCTTATGTGAGTCAAGAACCCAATTAATTCTTTTTTTGTTTTTGAAAAATCACATTTGGAAAATGTGTTTTGTAGGTAGTCGGGATCCGCAATCAGATTATGCAATAGGTAAATAGTGTAGAAGACTCACCCCAGATTTCAAGGAGAAATTCTGCTTCTGGAGATTGTCTATCAGTCTGGGAGCAAAAGTATAATAGGTCTGCTTGAAGCCATCCTTAAGCCAATGTGGCCTAAAATGTAGTTTCTGGAATAAATTCATCAGGAATACCACATGTATTTATTAAAATGCATATCCCTGGACCCTAAACTAGAGGCCAGGAATATACATTCTTGCTGATTACTCATGCTCAGTATGTCTGAGAACCTCTGCTAAAGCAATGCTGATCAGGTTTACCCCACGTTCACCCACTTCCCTTCTCCCATTTCCCATCTCTCAATACAATCAGCCTTACTTTAAGGAGATCCTTGTGTCTATGAACTTCTGGATGGTGAAAATGGTGATTCTCATATTTGCTGTGATTTCTAACATCTATAATTGTGCCTTCCAGATAGAAGAGTATTTGATGAGGATTTGTTGAACCAGTTGAATTAAATTGAGAACTAGCATTATAGTCATACTCATGAGACAGCTAGAGCTATTTGCCTAAGTCATGCTGTACCAGAACAGTAAGAACTAAGGACCAAAGTCTTCCTCACAGTTAGTGCCTAGCTGCTCCCTTTGAGTGGGAAATAGTTTATCTGAGGGGGTTGAGTGGAAAAGGAATATGATCTGATTTCTTTTATTCCATTAATTACAGGGCAGATTTCCGTTGCCCATTCTCCATTATTCCTGCCAGTGTTTTGCACTGTTCACAGCACATTGGTACAATCATAACAGAAGATTGTATTTTGCTTTGGTTTTAGTCTTGTTCCTAAGGGAAAAATCAGTGTTGTGTTTTTTCCCAGGGAGATGCTGTACTAGGACACTTTTCCCAAAGGACTGCAGCTTTGATTCACCCATTTTTAATTTTTTTATTGCTTTAGTTTTATTTCCTTTCTATCCTTGCTAATGTTAATAAAATGCATGCCATAAAGAAATCAACTCCTGAGGACATGAAAGGACAGACCTCATGGCTATTTACTCTGCTGACGGCTCCTGCTCTTATAGTTCCTGCTAAACACCCGCGCATTCACCAGTTTGAAACTGGCCCTCTGCGACAGCTTTCTGTTCACAATAGAGCTGCATACTAAACGGGGTCGGTGCCACCCCTCCCTTGCAGTGTGACAAATCTCTGGTAAGAGGATAATGCTAAGTTCTTTCACCATCTGTCTAGTTTTGTTTTCTTCCCTCCCCCACTGCTACCAGGAATGTCTAAAAACATAGTATTCTACAGCTGCGTGGTTTACGTGACGATTGCTGTCCGAAGGGGAAACATGCAGTGTTTGCTCCTGAACATTTCCTTCATTTCGTTTCCTTCCAATACGGACATTATAGTATACATTCAAACGCATGAACTTGAACTTGAGTTTGTCACCTAGGACACTACTTGGGATTGGACTTTACCTGGATGACACTCAATAAACTTTTATTGTTTTCTTACTGGGAATCTTTACAAATTCTCATCAGAGACCACAGGAGGGATGTCATCAGTTGAGAAAACTGGGGCTTCTGGTAAACATCCTGGAGGGTCCTTGACCTCTTGGGGAGGATGGAGACTCTGCTCAGCTTCCAGCTGCTGAATCTTCCTTTCCTTTTCCTCCAAAACTTCTTTCAGCTGAGTGATCCTCTCAGTCTGAAGGGAAACCTGGGTCGACAGTTCCATTATCAGGCTAATTTTTCTATCACCTTCTTCCACAGGTGGGAGACCTCCACAGAACCCTTCCAGCGAGCTGTCTTCTAAAGCAAACAAGAAAAGGAAAGTCTGAGAAGCTTTGATTAGATTTCCCAGAAGCTGAAGAGAGGAAAAATGAAAAAGCTTCATTTCTCACGTTCTTAAAAGAGAGCACAGATGTTGCGTCATCTGGTTAGATACCCTGAGAATAAAATCTGGATCCAGTGAGAGGAAAGATTCTGGGTGCTCATGAAAAAAGAAACAAAACAAAACTTGGGAGCCTCTTGAGAGTGTTCAGAATCAGCTTTTGCCAACTCTTGTTTATATGCATTTAACTTTCAATTAACCATGGGAACGATTCATCCATCCATGAAAATCCAATCTACAAACAACAGCCATCCCAAATTTCATGTTATTCTTTTCCCTCAGAATCTTTCACAAGAGCTATGATCAAGTAGAATTATGCTTTGATTTGAATTTTAATTCAATTAAATAAAAAATGAGATTTGGGCACAGAGGCTCACGCCTGTAATCCCAGCACTTTGGGAGGCAGAGGCAGGCAGATCACAAAGTCAGGAGATCGAGATCATCCTGGCTAACACGGTGAAATCCCGTCTCTGCTAAAAATACAAACAATTAGCCAGGCGTGGTGGTGGGTGCCTTTAGTCCCAGCTACTCAGGAGGCTGAGGCAGGAGAATGGCATAATCCTGGGAGGCAGAGTTTGCAGTGAGCCGAGATCACACTACCACACTCCAGCCTGGGCGACAGAGCAAGACTCCGTCTCTAAATAAATAAATAAATGAATAACGGAAAGGTTGCCATGCCCTTTCTGGGGCAAGCGATAGTGAGGAAAGACCAGTTTCTTAACCTAAGTCAGCTTTAGAGTCGGCAAGGGTGCAATTTGAGGTGATCCAGGAAAACTCTATTAGCATGGTATTTCCCATACAGATTCATTTCTTTTAGGCCTGAAGTCTTTTTGGCACTTCTTAATAAAATCACAAATACCTCTTGGACATGAAAGCTTATCCTTTATCAATTTCTATCAGTTAACCCCTCAGATGAGGATAAAGGCCTGAGTAATTAAGGACAGAAAGAGGTTCCAACAAAGAGATAAAAGATGAGTGGCCATAAGGAGTCCTTGAAAACACACCTCTCTAGCCCATCAAAAAATGTAGCTCCTTAAATTCAAGTCCATCTTACTAGCCTTTAGCAGTACCCTACCACTGTAGAAATTTCCAGCATTAAATGTCTCTGAGCTATATAAAAGGCAGACTTAGGTGTAAGTAGGAAGAGATGTCAAGGGCTTGGGTATCATTTCAGCACTAATGGAGCTAATGGCATGTATGAATGAACCTGATGCATGGTCTCCATGGTAGATTGTTACAACTGAGGTCCCAAATTTATGAGATTCCCAGTGAAAACAAATCTCACAGCTTCATCTGAGAGAAACATTACTGTCAGTCTCAGATACAAAAGCCTGCTATTATTAGGTTCCTACACACCTGCTGAAAATGGAACACCTTTGCTGTAGTAGTGCATGCAGGCAAAAGAGCATAAAAATAACCCATTTCTCAACAAATAAAAGTAATTGACAGTCATCATGTTCCCAAGGGATCAAGGGGTAAAATCTTTGGCAGCACATTGCATAGTGGGCAGGGTGCTTTTGGCTTCACAAAAGTGTTAAGAGGAGACAGACATCAAGCTATTCTCTGCTCTTAAAATTATTGGCACCTTACTAACATTTAAGAACCCATGGGGAAATTTTTATTCTGAATTTCTGTTAGAATATTTAAAATTATAACAATATTGAAGATGTTGGTTTGAAGGCGGGGTCTGGTGGCTCATGCCTGTAATCCTAGCACTTTGGGAGGCCGAAGCGGGTGGATCACTTGAGATCAGAAATTCAAGACCAGCCTGGCCAAATAGTGAAACCTCATCTCTACTAAAAACACAAATATTAGCTACGTGTGGCGGTGCACACCGGTAATCCCAGCTACTCGGGAGGCTGAGGCTCAAGAATCACTTGAATCCAGGAGGTGGAGGTTGCAGTGAGCTGAGATTGCGCCACAGCACTCCAGCCTGGGCAACAGAGTGAGATTCCATCTCAAAAAAAAAAAAAAAAAAAAAAAAGATGTTGCTTTCAGTACCTTTCATAAGTTAACAAGCAATGGGAAAACATCTCAAATTTCAAAAGAGCATTCAGCTCATTGCCTCTGCGATAAGCCTGTACTTTCCAGCCTAGGAGAGGGAGTCCATATGGCAGGAGGCCTTTCTCATCTCCAGATATGCCAAGGTCTCACCTTTCCTTTCATTTGGCTGGAGCTGTGCTGTCCAATACAATAGTCATTAGTCACATGTGACCATTAAGCAATGGAATGTAGCTAGTCTGAATAGAGATGTGCTTTAACGTAAAATACACAGTTGACTGGAAGATTTAGTTTAAAAAATGTTAAATACTTCAAATTTTCTATATTGCTTATGCATTAACATATGTAGAATATATTGTGCTAAAGAAAATGTATTTTTAAAATAATTTCACTGGCTTATTTTTATGTCTTGAAAAATGTGGCTCCTAGAAAATGTAAAATACATGGCTTGCATTTGTGGTTCCCATTATATTTCTGTTGGATAATGTGCTGGGCTAGCATTTCCTTCCAGATGAGCACTTTCTGAAACCCAGGTGGATATATTACCTCGAGATGGCTCTAGTTAACCTGCACAGATATTATTTGAGAGGGAGGATTTCTGGTCCTCAACCATTGGCACAGAGATCATTTTTCTGTTACCCCAGAGGATGGAGTCATGGAAATCAAAGTTTGACAAAAAGTGATGACTGCCAATTAATTTTATTTACTGAGGAATGGGTGATTTCTTGCCTGAATGCACAACCACAGCAAAGCTGCCCCACCTTAAGCAGGTGTGTAGGTATCCAGGTAGCAAGCTTTTGTATCCGTGACTGACAGTAATGTTTCTCTCAGTCCCTAAGCTACTCCTTAAACTACATAAGAAACTGATTCAGATGGGTTGAAGTGAGTTTCATCAGGAGTGAGAGAAGGAAAATGGCAGCAAAGTGCCCAGGGAAGATGCCAAGGAGGCGAGCAGTGAGCAGCGGGGGATGCAGGGCCTCAGCAGGGGCAGGGGGGGAGGGGGGTGCATTGGAGCCTCACTGTGCCTGTCTGACATCTTCCTCTTTGACTTCTCCTTCCATCTTTTCTCTCCCCAGTTTTTCCTCTGCTTTTAGAATGAGTTGTTTTTAATGGATGTGTACAATGAAGAAAAAGGAGTTTAGTGCCACCCCTGGTCAAACTGGTCAACAAGTTTTTAGACAATGCAATATAGGTAGAGTTCACCCAGCTCTAATGATACAGCAGCAAAAATGCAGCAAAGTGGCATTGCGTAGGCAGTCAGGGTCACTAGCACCACATCCTCCTTCTGGAAGAGAGTATTACAGGGAGACAGTAGAAAGAAAATGAGAGGAGAAGCGGGTGTCTAGGCAGCTTGGGCTGTTATCACAAAGTACCACAGATGGGGTGGCTTAAACAAGAAACATTTATCTTTTATTTCTGGGGGCTGCAAGTCTTAGATCAGGGTGTCAGGATGGTCAGGTTCTGGTGAGGACTCTCTTCCTGGCCACCTTTATGCTGCGTCCTTATGAGAGGTGACAATGTGCTAGCAGCTCTCACTCTCAGCGCCTCCTCGGCCTAGGCCTCCACTCTGGTTGCGCTTGAGGAGCCCTTCAGCCTGCCACGGCACCGTGGGAGCCCCTCTCTGAGCTGGCTGAGGCCAGAGCCTCCTCCCTCTGCTTGTGGGGCAGGTGTGGAGGGAGAGGCACAGGCGGGAACCGGAGCTGCGCAGGGCACTCGCGGGCCAGTGCGAGTTCCGGCAGGCGGGGGCACGGGCTCGCCGGGCCCTGCACACGGAGCCGCCAGCCGGTGGTGCCCGCCAAGGGCAGAGAGGGGCTTAGCACCCAGGCCAGTAGCTGCCGAGGTTGCGCCAGGTCCCCCAGCAGGGCCAGCCCGCCGGCACTGCACTCAAATTCTCAAATTCTCGCAGGGTTTAGCTGCCTCCTTGTGGGGCAGGGCTCAGGATCTGCAGCCCGCCATGTCTGAACTGCCCCCTGCAGTGGGCTCCTGTGCTGAGCCTCCCCCATGGGCACCGCCCCCTGCTCCGTGGTACCTGGTCCCATGGACAGCCCAAGGGAGAGGAGTGCAGGCTCAGCTCGGGACTGGCGGGCAGCTCCACCTGCAGGCCCAGTGCAGGATCCACTGGGTGAAGCCAGCTGGGCTCCTGAACTGGATGGGGACTTGGAGAACTTTTATACCTAGACTGAGGATTGTATGTGCACCAATCAGCACTCTGTATCTAGCTAACCTAGTGGGGACTTGGAGAATTTTTCCCTCTAGCATTCTGTGTCTAGCTCAAGGATTGTACATGCACCAATCAGCACTCTGCATCTAGCTCAGGGTTTGTAAATACACCAATCAGCACTCTGCATCTAGCTCAGGGTTTGTAAATACACCAATTGGTACTCTGTATCTAGCTAAGGTAGTGGAGACTTGGAGGACTAGCACTCTGTGACTCTGTGTCTAGCTCAAGGATTGTAAATGCACCAATCAGCACTCTGTCAAAATGGACCAATCAGCTCTCTGTAGAATGGACCAATCAGCTCTCTGTAAAATAGACCAATCAGCAGGATGTGGGTGGGTTCAGATAAGGGAATAAATGCAGGCTGCAGGCCGCCACCTATGGCAACCGGCTAGAGTGTCTTTCCACCTTGCTCTTTCACTGTTTGCAATAAATCTTGCTGCTATTCACTCTTTGGGTCTATGCTGCCTTTATGAGCTGTAACACTCACCATGAAGGTCTGCAGCTTCGCTCCTGAAGGCAAGGAGACTACAGCTCACCCGGTAGAATGAACAACTCCGGACACGCTACCTATAAGAGCTATAACACTCACCAGGAAGGTTTGCAGTTTCATTCCTGACAGTGAGACCGTGAACCCACCAGAAGAAAGAAGTTTCAGACACATCTGAATGTCTGAAGGAACAGACTGCAGGCACACCGTCTTTAAGAACTGTAACACTCACTGCAAGAGTCTGCAGTTTCATTCTTGAAGTCAGTGAGGTGAAGAACCCACCAATTCTGGACACACTCACATGGCAGAAAGAAAGAGACCAAAAGCTCTCTCATGTCTCCTCTTATAAGGGCACTGGCTGCATCACGAAAGGTCCATCCAAGCCTAATTATTTCCCACAGACCCCATCTCCAAATGCCATCTAGGTGGGGGCTAGGGCTTCAACACAGTAATTTTGATGGGGACGTAATTCAGTCCGTAGCACAAGAAGAGGACAGTCAGATAAGGGGTAGAGTAGATGCTGAAAAAAAGAGATGGCATGAGGATTCCCACTGTATTGTTCTCATGTATTAAATGAAAATGCGAATAGACAACCTAAAGACATACTAAAAATAAAAAAAAATTCTCATACAAGTATATTTTACTACTAGTATATTTACACATGTAAAATAAATCTTTTGTTCCATTTCTAAACACATTACAACTAACATGTTTAAAACTCTTCAGCAAAGTAGGGGACTTCAAGAGCCTCATGTCCTATTTATATTGGAAAGTGCCCAAGGCCACTGCAGTGAGTTTTCTAGAATCGCCCACTAACCATCTCCCTCCTTTCCCCCCATCTAGTCTCCCTCATCTGTAACAGGAAGTGATGTGTGTCCCCGAAGTCCTGACAGCTCTACATGTCCCACACTTCACACAGCTGTGGTCTCTCATAGGCTTCTGCTGGCAGCTCAGTCTTGCCACGGTGGTGCTCCTTGAAGCCTGGAGGTGCTGTTATCTGACCAGATCATCTCAGCCTTAACCCCACACCCACAGGATCCAGGAAACCCAGAGATTGCAACAAGAAAGGCTCTTCTTTCTTGAGACAGGGAGGAAAAACCTGATTAGCAACAATGAGGGTATAAACTCATCACTTTTGCCACTACTGCAGGGGTTTTACAGTCATACATCATTTTTCATCATTTTCCCTCTTTCTACCATTACTTAAAAGAGATGTAAGGACTGAGAATGAGGGTTTAGCGACCTTGCAAAAAGGCTACAGGGGATGGCCGGTGGGAGTTCGGCAGGGTTAGAAAGATTTAGTGAGAGAAGAGGCAGTCCCAGCATTCTGCCTTTGGCTGACCCAGGCTGTACCCACTTTTCTATGTCAGCCTTGAAAGACCAAAGGCCCAGAAGAAAATACATTGCTTTTGGCCGTTTCTAGCTTCCTGTTCTTCATACCCTCAAAACCTTCATGCTCTGAGAAAAGTGACATGCGCGAGTTACATCAAAAATGACTAATAATGGCTAAACAGATAACAACAGAGGCGACTGTAGTTGAAGGAATACCTTAAGAGACTGAGAGTTGTGTCATGCGCATCCATGTGAAGAGACCACCAAACAGACTTTGTGTGAGCAGTAAAGCTTTTTAATCACCTGGGTGCAGGCGAGTTGAATCCAAAGAGAGAGTCAGCGAAGGGAGATAGGGGTGGGGCCGTTTTATAGGATTTGGGTGGGCAGTGGAAAATCACAGTCAAAGGGGGTTTTTCTCTTGAGGGTAGGGGCGGGGGTCGCAAGGTGCTCAGTGAGGGAACTGCTGAGCCAGGAGAGGAGTTTCACAAGGTAATATCATCAGTTAAGGCAGGAACCGGCCATTTTCACTTCTTTTGTGATTCTTCGCTTGCTTCAGGCCATCTGGATGTCTACGTGCAGCTTGGGCTCAGAGGCCTGACAAGTTGACTATATTTTTGGGGTGATCCAGTCTCACCTGCTACCCATTATAGGAATTATTTCTGTAACATCTCTTTGATTCTTTTCTTTTTCTGAAACAGTCTCGCTCTTGTTGCCCAGGCTGGAGTGCAATGGCGCAATCTTGGCTCACCGCAAACTCCGCCTCCCGGGTTCAAGCGATTCTCCTGCCTCAGCCTCCTGAGTAGCTAGGATTACAGGCGTGTACCACAACACCCGGCTAATTTTGTATTTTTAGTAGAGACGGGGTTTCTCCATGTTGACCAGGATGGTCTCGAACTCCCAATCTCAGGTAATCCACCTGCCTTGGGCCTCCCTAAGTGCTGGGATTACAGGCGTGAGCCATCATGCCTGACCTCTCTTTGATAATTTTCTAAGCAAGTGGCTGTCAGTCACTGGTGTCCCTCCAGCTCTTCAGAGGTTGGCTGCCAATTGTAATCAATGAGTTAAAAATCTGCGTTTTGTGATCACTGCAGTTGCACACTGTTACAGAGAGACCTGACAGTGGGAATGCCGCCAAACATAGACTGGGAGGACAGTAGGGCACCACTTGTTGCTAATCAGAGCAAGAAGGAGTGGTTTCATATTAGGTCAACAGACCTAGAATAAGTGAAAACATTGCTTCACGAGTCCAAGAAGTTAACATTTTTCTGTAAACAGTGATACAGGGCTGAAAAGTGACCCAATGAATAGGAGAAAGAGTTCTTTTAGATTTTCTAAATACTTCTTGCTAAAAAGGATTGTCCCCGTTTTGATTTCTTTATGGCTGCCACCAAAAAATATGCGTTAAACAGAGAAATGCTGAGAAGCACTGATCTAATTTCTGATCCAACTACTTCTAACAACGGGAAATATACTTGTTTCTAGCCAGATCCCAGGTATCCTCCATAGTCATCTCTTCTTGTTCATTCATTCATCCAATAATTATGTTTGGGAACCTGCACATAGAGAATAAATAAGATACAATGTTGGCTCCCAGAGCTGCAGCTTCACAGTGGAGTAGGAGAGGGGCAGCACTGAGTTAATAAAATTCGGGATTAGCCTAAACAAACACCTCAGCTGGAAGTTTACTTTTCTCTCTGCCTTTCAAGCAAATGACTAAGGCTGCCAGGTATTTACTGAACAAGAAAGACTCAACAAGGATCACCGGTGGGTGAGGTGATTAAATACCTCATTCCACCAGAGCCACCCAGGATTACTGTTTGGCCTAAAGGACAATGTCAACTTCCTCCTCTGTACAAATGCCCATCACTCTGACTCACTACGCGCTGGTTTCGAAAGTTGTGTTTTATTTGTCAGCAACCACCACAGAGTCCAGGTTCACCTCTTGCCGTACTTGGACTTGCACAGTCCACACACCTTTAGGATATATTCTTTAGAAATATATCCCTCCCACTTAAATTAACAAACCTAAACAAAACAACTTTTTAGGTTTTCTATCCTTCTCTAGATTTTTACACTGAACGTTTGCAAATGGCTATTCTCTGAAATAAATGATTCACTTTTTTTTGTATTGTAGTACAAATATTTTTCTTTTTGAAAATCGAATTAGTCCTATGTCTTGAGGTTTAATCTATCTTACCTCTTTTAATGTTTTTATTTGTAAAGAGGCCAATCTCTATAGTGCCAAATGACTGACTTCAAAGGTACTTCAATTTCCTTCCACTAAAGCTGTGAACATTTAGGATCCATCTGAAGTAGGCATGTGTTCATTGATTTGGAAAAGCAAGCAGAATTATAAGAATAGAATTGATTGGCAAAGAGGTTTGGTCACTAAAAAGAATTGAAATGTAGTATAATATTAGCTAGGAATTTTTTATAATATTTCATAATGAAGATCAGTCTTATAATAGTTATATTTTAGAGGAAAAATTTGAAATGCAACGGCACGCTGGAGGGAATATACATTTTCACCTAGCAGCAGGCCCAAACCTGAGAGTTTAAGAAGCTCTGTTTCTGTGAGTGCTTTAGAAGGGAACAATACTTAGTTGAGACCATGATGGAAGGGCTGCAGCCTGAATGACATGGGGTAGTGCTCCTGAGAGTAGCGGATCAGAGAGCCTGTAGAACACCCAATGACAAGGAAAAAAGAGGCAAGAGAGACCATGTAGGAAGCAGTTCTTGCTTACTGCTCATCTGGGCCTCAAGAATTTGTGGTGCCTGCATACCTTAGTCTGCTTAGGCTGCCTTAGTTTATAAACAACATAATTTTATTTCTCATAGTTCTGGAGACTGGGAAGTTGAAGATCAAAGTACCGACACATTCATTGTCTAGTGAGGACCCAATCCTCATAGATGGTGCCTCCCAGCTGTGTCCATACATGGTGGAAAAGCCAACAGGCTCCCTCAAGATTCTTTTATAAAGCAATACTCCCATCCATGAAGGCTCTTCCCTCATGACCTAGTCACCTCCTAAAGACTTCACCTTTTAATAGCAACCCACTGGGGACTGGATGTCAACATATGTATTTTGGAGGGCCACAAACATTCAGACCCCAGTACTCCACCAGTCTCCAGACCACAGTGAGGGGTCTGGCTGCTGAAGACACTTCTAGGACTTGTTTACTATTTAGTGAACACATAGAATGAATGAAAAACACTTGTCTCTAACCACTAGCATCACTCATGTGGCAATTAGATGCTCCTACTGTGAGAGGTGTGTGGGAGCTAAGCAGACCAAGAGAAATACAGATTCCTATCTTCCTTCTTATGCTCACTCTGGCATATACTCACTCCAGTACCTATTCTCATCATTTATTTAAGTGGTAATTCCCTCTCGCCTAGTATTTAAGTATTACAATAGCTTCTTCTCTGGTCACCCTGCTTCTGCTACTTTAGTCTGGTTTCAACTCTGCACAGAGAGGTTCCATTAAAATATAAGTCAGGTCTTGACATTCTTGCCTACAATCCTCCAGCGACTTTTCATCTCATGCAGACCAAAGTTTCACACTGACCTGCAAGGTCCTATGTGATTTGGGACCTCTTTACTTCAACAGCACATAACCTATTCCTCCTTCCTCCTCTCCAGAGTAAATGCAACATTTCCTCTGCTACATTTCCACAATTCTCATTGCTGTTTTACCAGGCCTGGCATGTTCCTATCCCAGGGCCTTTGCATTTGCTATTTCTTCTGCCTGCACAGTTGTACACCTGATGCTTACATGGCTAGCTCTCTCAATTCCTTCAGGTCTTCACTCTCCAAAGTCACCTTCACACAATGAAGCCTTCTCTGGCCATCCTACCTACAATTTCAACCCAAGCCCCATTGCTGAACACTTCACATCCTTGTTTTCTGCCTTGTTTTTACTGACATGCTGTATCTGACTATTCTAGATTTTGTTTTTATTTGTTTGCAGTCTCTCTCCCCTAGTGGAATGAAAGCTCCATGAAAGCAGAGATTTTTTTTACTGTTTCGTTCAGTACTGTATCCCCTGTGCCCAAAATAGTGCATGGATTGTAGTGGTGGTAATTTGTCAAGTGAATAAATAAATGAAAGTTAAGTGCATATATACAAATCACTTAAGAGAGCATCGGTCCAAAGGTTACAATTGCTGTATCATTAGGATGGATACAACAATATCCTAGATTCCCTCCCCAGGGGTGTTTTTCCTTCAAATAATGCTTTCACTACTGCATTACAAAAAAACTGGTGGCCAGGCGCAGCGGCTCATGCCTGTAATCCCAGCACTTTAGGAGGTCGAGGTGGGCAGATCACCTGAAGTTGGGAGTTCGAGACCAGCCTGACCAACATGGAGAAAGCCTGTCTCTACTAAAAATACGAACTTCGCTGGGCGTGGTGGCACATGTCTGTAATCTCAGCTACTCAGGAGGCTGAGGTGGGAGAATCACTTGAACTTGAAAGGCGGAGGTTGCAGTGAGCCAAGATCGTGCCATTGTACTCCAGCCTGGGCAACAAGAGTGAAACTCCATCTCACAAAAAAAAAAAAAAAAAAGCACACACACACACACACACAAAACTGTTGTAATTTCATTTCATGTAGCATTGCTAAGTTTACTACTTTTTTGATAGAAAACAGAAAATTAGAAAATTGATCCCCTAGATGTCTTCCCAATCTGGGATTTAGATTTCTATAAGCTGTAAAAATGTTCCCCAAGCCTGGCACTGGGAAATATCTGTTAATATGGAGAATCCAAGATCTCATCCTTGAAATTCTGCTTGAGCAAATCTAGGTGGGTGCCTGGGAATCTATATTTTTACAGAGCTTCCGAAGAAAGTCAGATGATCAGCCAGGTTTCTACAAGTGAATTTCTGCTGACCTGCAAGATTTATGGTGAACCAAGATTTGGCTAAATCCTAACAGGTGGGCCAGAAATCACCAGGCAAGCCATTCTTGACAAGGCTGCAATATGCACAGCTGGAGGAGGGAGAGCACATCTATTGTGTTGGCTACTTGACAAAGCTCTGCCTTTAAATGTTACTAGCTGATTGAATGCATCCATGGTCCTTGCAACCCAGCCCCCATGCTTTAATTAGCTTACATCCCAACAATATCTAGCCAGTTCCAATTTGGCTAAATTATCTCCAGAACATACAGAAAAAACGGAGTGGTCAGGGGTTTGTTTCTGTTTTTGCTTCCATTTCTGTTTCAGTGGATGAATAGATCTATTTCCTTAGACTCTCTTTTCCTTCCTATGGGTAGTGGGTGGAAAGAAGGGTGAGCCAGAGGGAGAGGAAGGAAGAGATTGGACTTTGGGATGGAAGCACAGTGACTCCCCAGCTTCCATAGAAGTTTAACAGTTACCACCACCATGCAGGGAGGAAGTGAATCCCCTCATCCTGAGAATCTGAATCCAGGCCCTTATTGAAAGATGTGTGCATACATGTCTTTGCTAGCACAGGTAAGGGTGGCAAGGTGTTGGTTGTTTGTGCGGAAAAGCAAGTGATGATGTCTCAAAGATGATGCCTCAATGAATATAGGCTTGTGGGAGGTGGGGGTAGGCCCCGGTGGCCAAACATTGTCTGGTGGGTAGGGTGCAGTGTGTATCCCATCTTCTGTCTACTCACCAGTAGGGCAAAGTGTTCCATTAGGTTTGAGGGTAGGACACCCTAGGCTAACTTACTTAGCTCATCAGTTCCTTTCTGGGGCAAGGTTCCTTCCCACCCACTGCAAGGTCTCAGGTCACATCAGAATATTTTACAGAAGGGGTCCTTGGTAAGGTTGAGAAGACTGTTAGCATAACCATGTACCTGAGGTCTGCCAAGAGAAAGTCAATCTGAGCAGAAGAAAGGGTTTCTTTTCTCTTACTTCCTCCTATGAGCAGGACCTGAAGTCTCCTCCTATAACTCTGGTTTCTTTGAAGAGAATAATGGATAGAATGCAGTGACTGGCAGATTGGCCAGAAACCACAAGGTAAAAATGGACCCTGGTGGGAGGTCAGGAAATTCCAGGAGGGAGAGACCATGAGATTGAATGAAAGGAAGAAAGACAGAAGATAATAGATGAAGCACTGCTTCTATGTTTATCTGAAAATGAATCAGTATGGACTCAAAGTCAATTGAAGGTACAAAAGTAAAGATGATTTTACATCTTTTTATTTTCGTTTATTTTAGTTTAGTTTAGTTTAGTTTGAGACGGAGTCGCACTCTGTCACCCAGGCTGGAGTGCAGTGGCAAAATCTTGGCTCACTGTAACCTCCGCCTCCTAGGATCAAATGATTCTCCTGCATCAGCCTCCAGAGTAGCTGGGATTACAGGCACGTGCCACCACACCTGGCTAATTTTGTATTTTTAGTAGAGATGGGGTTTCACCATGTTGGTCAGGCTGGTCTTGAACTCCTGACCTCAAGTGATTTGCCTGCCTTGGCCTCCTAAAGTGCTGGATTACAGGTGTGAGCCACCGTGCCCAGCCATTTTACATCTTTTGGACTGCATGTTGCACTAGTGTCAAATGTGGGACTTTTTCAAGTTTTTCTTCCTGGTGGTGCACAAGGGTTAGTTCAGGATACCTCCTTATGAAATAAGGAATGCCTGAAGTCAGTGTCTTTTGGCCGGAGCTTAAAAATGGGTGCATAAGACATAATAAACTGCAAAAGATACTACAGCAGCGGCAGGTTCACACAGAACTTATTTTTGTTGTTCATTTATTTTGTCCTGAATACTAAAAATGATGAAATCAATTGCTACTAGTACCAGCCAAGTGGGATCATCACATAATTCTCAGAACATATTCTCTGAGTGGTGGTCACTCTATCACTTAAGAATGACATGGCTGAAATTTGTTATTGAGATTTTCACTTATATAAACCATAGAGCAGAGGAAGCTCCATCCATAGTTCTCAGCAAACTTGGAAGAGTACTTTAGAAACAGGAAAATGTGGTAGGCAGAATAATGACTGCCTGTCCACACAGATGTCCAGAATAATACCCCCCAAAGATATCCTCAAACCTTTGAATATGTT
>NW_022143877.1:0-5568 GCF_007565055.1 Rhinopithecus roxellana
GGGGAGAAGAAAGAGGGGAAAAATGGGGAGGAGGATGAGAAGAAGGGAGAGGAGAAGGAGGGGGAGGAGAAGTGGAAGAGGGGGAGAAAAGAGGGAGGAGGGGGAGGAGGAGAAGAAGGCAGGGAGGAGGAGGAGTGGGGGACAAGGAGGGAAAGGAGAAGGGGAAGAGGGAGAGGAGGGGGAGGAGAAGGAATGAGGAGGAAGAGGAAGGGAGAGGAAGAGGAGAGGAAGGAGAAGGGGGAAAGGGAGAGTAGAGAGAGAAAGGAAGAGGAGGGAGGAGAGGGAAGAGGAGGAGGAAATGAGAAGAGAGGGGAAGAGGAGGGAGGAGTTGGGAAGGAGGAGGGGGAGAAGGGAGAGGAGAGGGAGGAGGAGGAAGGAAAAAGGGAGGGAGGGGGAGGAGGAGGAAGAGGAGAGGGTGGAGTGGGGTTAGGGGTTAGTCCTGGAGGCATCAGAAGCTTCTCTAGGGAGCGTGGTTTCTATCCTACTCTGCCTTAGCCTTGAGCAAGCAGGCAGATAGCAGTAGTATTCACTCCTTGCTTGGGGGCACTTGAAAAGTTTATAAAAAGTTGTAGGCTGTTAGGATAAAAGATGCTCTGGAGACAAGACGGTGCATCTTCCTCAGTCACTTCCTCATTCTTTTCTCAGCTCTGATTCTGGCGTTTGATGTTTACCCAAACCCGGCAAAGAAAAAATCCCTCTACTCACTGTGCGGTTTCTAGGTAACTTAAAGTAAATGCATTCAGGTGGTTACTTGCCCGGCAGGGTGCAGGGATGGTGTGGGATGCAACCAACCCCTCAGAGGGCAAGGGCAGTTCACTCACAGTGGACAGGATCCCTAGGGCAGCCTCGGGCGTCTGTCCCACAGCACAGGACACTCTCATGAGGCGCTGGAAACTCAGCCCAGGGCGTGCCAGGTCCCACGGGCGCCTTCCAGCCTGGGACACCTGTGCCAAACCTGAACAGGGAAGGTGCAGAAAACCGTGTGTGTGCTAAAATATAAATTAACAATTAAGGGTTTCCTCTGCTGGATATTCTCTGCAGTGGGGAGGAGCGGTGGGAGAAAGAGGCTGTTTTTGCCCCTTGGGGTATGTTTGCCCAATTGGTAAAGGTAGAATCGTTCTTTTCCAAAGGAAAGTTGTGTGGGAGTTGCTTCGTTACTGAAAACAAAGAAAAGCATTAGTGAAAAGATGTAAGATCAATAGACAATCAAAAATGCACACTGCCAGTGTTAAGGGCACAAGAGAATTTTCCTTATAGGATTCTCAATACACAGCTATTTTGAAATAAAATGCTTCTAGGTCTTCCCTGCCTAAACCCATGTGGAGACTACTAATAGCCAGGTACAAACTTCATTAAACTGGCCACAGCTGAAAGGAGCTGGTGCCAACCCACTGCTTTTCGCTGACCGAAGTATCCGGCTGGGTTTTTGCCCTCATTCTGAAGTGACCGCTGCCCATCCCCTAAACCTTGAGCATTGTTTTACTAGACATCTTCTAGTGTAGGGTAATTGGAAGAAAAGTAATGGAATGTATCCCTGCCTCTTCTATTTCGTGGTGCAGGGACACTGAGGGGAAAACGAGTTTCCTATAAGTGCTTGGAGATCCCCCCACTCCACCTCCCGATTTCATAAGCATTTGGCATCAGAGTCTTCTGGTAAACCCCCCACCTTCTATAATTGGACAATTGGCTTTGTATCACTGCAGGAATTCGTGCCTCTCAAGTTTCTAGGGAAGCTCTACAGCAGCAGTAAAGTAGTAGAGTTGTTTGAATAAAATTAGCTTCTATGCTTGTAGGAAGCATACCCAATTCCAGTTAGCTGTATGAGATGCATCCATTTTGGAGGTTTGTGAAAATACGCAAGGCTCCTGTCTTCAGGAGAAAAACAGATTTACATTCCTCCCTGTCTCAGCAGGGAACCTTCAATCAAAGGCAACCAACAAATCAACACATGATTATGTCATCACATTGGTCCTGGTTTGTAATTATACATTTATTTGTGTGTGATCAATGCTAGTCTCCTCACTGTATTCTAAACTCCCTGAGAGCTTTTCTGTCTTAATTACCCTGAACTCCAGTGCCCACACAGTACCTGGCACATAGGTCATGCTGTAAATATCTAGATGGAAAGAAAAAAAATGGAGAAAAGGAAGGGAGGAAGGAACAGAATAGGAGAAAGGAAAAGGGAAAAAAATAAATGTTCCAGGTGGAAGGATTTTTTTTTTTTTTTTTTTACAATCATCCTGTCCAACAGTATATCCAAAGATCACAGGTTTACTTGTGATGTTTTCTCATACATAAGATGGAGACAATAGTCTTTGTCTCAAAAGTTATTTTATGTTATTTTCTAACTCAAATAGTTAAAAGTCATTTGTAGGTCCCTGCTCTGGGCCCATGCTTTGCAGGATCTCACTATTGCTGTCCTCAGCTGTGCCCCTTCCTACAGTATGAAGTCCCGGTGGGACTTTAAGCTTATTCTTCCCTTCCCCTTCCTCAGCATCTGTGTGGACTTCTCCCCGACAGTTCACCCAGGTCTCCACCACAAGTGTGCATGCCCTAGGCCCAAGGGGTATCCAAGGAGTGACTATTTGCAGGGGATGAGGCATGGATGGAACTGTGGTGTGCCTGAGACCCTCTCTCATTGTGGGATGGAGCCCGCAGTGCAGTAGGGGGAAAGAAGGGAGGTGTGAGTTATGGCTCTTGACCCAGGCCCACCTCTCTCTGCACGGCCAGGGTTCAGGGCAGAACCTCAGGAGGCTGGAGGTTTTAGATTCTAACCTGGCCTTTCAGGTCATGATGAAGGTCTATTTATCAGGGTAAGAGGTTCAAACCTCCTACAATAGTCCTATTTAGCATCTGATAGCTTGGTTTATAACTTTTGAATATTTAGATACATTCCACGTGGGCGAATAGGAACACACACGTATATATGTATATGTGTGCATTTGTGTGGTGTGTACATGTATAATTCTAAAGTTCACCCGTCAGTGTACTTTGATGATGAAAAGTGAGGGAGGACCCTGACTTTGGACAGCATGGATCTGCCCACCACTTACCAGCTAAACTGTTTCCTTAGGGCAAAAATAGAGACAACAATAGTACCTATTCAGTTGGATTATTGAGATTATTAAAAGAGAGTAACTAACATACTCCTAGAATATAAGTGCTCCATGCATATTATAAACTAAAAATTTTTTCCTGCTCCTTTCACTTCATGCATGAAGACATATTCACTCACTCATAAATACTTGCATTGTATTTATTATCTATCTATCTATCTATCTATCTATCTATCTATCTATCTATCAATCAATCACTCTGTCGCCCAGGCTAGAGTGCAGTGATGTGATCCTAGCTCACTGTAGCCTCGAACTCCTGTGCTCAAGCAATTCTCCCACCTCAGCCTCCAGAGTAGCTGGAACTACAGATGTGCACCACCACGCCTGGCTAATTTTTGCATTTATTTGTAGAGATGAGCTCTCACTATGTTGCCCAGGCTGGTCTCGAACTCCTGGGCTCAAGTGATCCTCCTGCCTCAGCCTCCCAAAGTGCTGGGATTAGGGGTGTGAGCCACCATACTCGGCCATTATGTATATTTCTTATTCAATCTGAGAACTAACTATAGTATTATTCATTTACTATTTTAGTTCAAGTTGATTTCCCTTTAAAACATACACACCAAGTTTATGGGTATTGATACCAGTGGTTTCCCAGGTGGTTTTTTTTGTTGTTGTTTGTTTTTAACGGATTCTGTTGCCAGACTGGAGTGCACTGGCACTATCTTGGCTTACTGTAACCTCCGCCTCCTGGGTTCAAGTGATTCCCCTGCCTCAGCCTCCCGAGTAGCTGGGACTACAGACACATGCCACCACACCCAGCTAATTTTTGTTTTTGGTAGAGATGGGGTTTCACCATGTTGGCCAGGATGGTCTTGATCTCTTGACCTCATGATCCGCCCACTTTGGCCCCCCAAAGTGCTGGGATTACAGACGTGAGCCACCACGCCCAGCCTCATATAGGTATTTCACAAAATGATTTCCTCCATTAGGATCATATTCAAAAAGCCCTTCCCCTACTCCACAATTACAGAAACAGTCACATACATTCCATCTGATTCTTCTCTATGATTTCATTTTTGAAAATTCCTTAACCCACCTGGAATTTATTGTGGTGTGGCTGTGAGGTTAAGAAAAAAAATTCAATCTAATATAATGTTTCTAAAAAGCCAGTTGTCTCAGCATCGTTTTTGGAATAATCTTTCCCCTCATTCATTTACATTTCTACCTTTGTCACATAGTAAATACTTTTTTTTCAACTTGGGTTTCTTTCTAAACCTATAAGTCCATTTTAATGATCTAGTTAACTTTTGATGCCAGTATATACCGTTTTAAGTTTTGCAGTTGCATAACATAGTTAATACAGAAGAGTGCAAGTGCTGCTTATTTTTCTTTTTCCCTTTTATTTTGGGCGGCGGGGGAGGGAACAGGGTCTTGCTCTGTTGCCTAGGCTGGAATGCAGCGGCGTGATTACTGCTCACCACAGCCTCAACTTCTTGGGCTCAAGCCATCCTCCCACTTCAGCCTCCTGAGTAGCTGGGATTACACGGATGCACCACCAGGACCAGCTAATTTTTTTTTTTTTTGTAAAGACAGTGGTCTTGCTTTGTTACCCAGGCTGGTCTCAAACTCCTGGGCTCAAGCCCACCTCAGCCTCCCAGAGTGCTAGAATTACAAACATGAGCCACTGTGCCTGGTCATTTTTCTTCTTTTTCAAAGTTGATCAATTATGTGAACATCAACACTAGAATCTGCAAATGTCACTTCCTGTATCAGCAACGAGGAAGCACCCTTATTTTACAGATAAAATAAGCACCCTTATTTTACAGATGAGGAAACCGAGCACAGAAAGAAGAGACACTTGCTCAAGGTCACAGAAACAAGGTAGGTCCAGGAACAGTGAAACACAGGTAGTCTAGCTGCAGGGACCATGATCATAAACTTTGCAAAGTGGGGCAGATCCAACCTGAGAATCAACCTCCTTCAAGTCAGAGCATTTTCTCCGCATATCTACTATTACTGACTTCTTGGTATTGGTTTTATCTATTTGGTTGTTTTATGATTTCATATGTTTCATTGTGTTTTGTTATATACTTTCTATTTATAATGCTTCTTAAAATTTTCTGAAGAAATTTACAGACTATTTTCTTTCTTCTATTCTGAGATGTGGAACTTATCATGTTCATACTTTAAACTTCTTGGCTAGGTTTACTAATAATTGTGCTTACCCAAAAGCATTAACAGCTACTTCTTTGGTTTTCAAGGTCAGTGAATCTTCCTATGGCCGCATACACATTTTAGTACAATGATAACTGGAGAATTTTAATAAATAAAGTTGTAGAAGATATGGTTTATGAACATAAAATGATTCTATTATTAGATAAAATTTCAACAGCACTGTGACATAATTTTTATTGTTTTAATTAAATTGCATGGAAAAGAAACAATTTTATCACGAGATAAAGAGGATGATAGTTCAAAGTTATTTGTGAGAATATCATGGCTGTACTGCATT
>NW_022143878.1:0-267 GCF_007565055.1 Rhinopithecus roxellana
TTGGGAGCTCATTGAGGGCTAGGGTGAAAAAGGAATTCTCCTCACATAATAACTAAAGAGAAGCTTTCTGAGAAACTGCATTGCCATGTTGAATGCAACTCTCAGAGTTACACGTTTCTCTTCAGTGATCAGTTTGTTAACACAGTTTTCTGGAAATCTGCAATTTGGTATTTCATAGCGCAATGAACCTGACGGTGACAAAGGAAATATCCAGAGAGGAAACCTAGAAAGAAGCTTTCTTAGAAACTTCTTGCTGATGTGTGAATT
>NW_022143879.1:0-1218 GCF_007565055.1 Rhinopithecus roxellana
AGAAGGGCTACTTTGGATCGCATTGAGGCCTACGCTGATAAAGGAAATATTATCACTTCAAAACGTGAAAGAAGCTTTCTGAGAAACTTCCTTGTGGTAAGTGAATTCTTCTCACAGAGTTACAACTTAGTCCTCATGAAGCAGTTTGTTAACACTCTTTTCGTTTAATCTGCAAAGTGATATTTGGGAGCCCTTTGGGGCCCATTGTGAAAAAGGAAATCTCCTCATATAATAACTATGGAGAAGCTTTCTGAGAGACTGCTTTCTGATGTGTGACTTCATCACACAGAGTTCCACCCTTCCCTTCTTGGAACAGTTTGCTAACACTGTGGTCCTGGATTACAAAGTGATATTTGGGAGCTCATTGAGCGCTATGGTGAAAAAGCATATATCTTCAAAAAAAACTGGAAAGAAGCTTTCTGGGAAAATGAACTTCAACATATGAATGCAACTCACAGAGTTACACGTTTCTCTTCAGTGGTCAGTTTGCTAACACAGTTTTCTGGAAATCTGCAATGGGATACTTCTTAGAGCAATGAAGCTTTCGGTGCAAAGGAAATATACTCTGATGAAAACTAGAAAGAAGCTTTCTTAGAATCTTCTTCGTGATGTGTGAACTCATCTCACAGAGTTACACTTCTGTTTCCTAGAACAGTCCATTAACACTGTCTTTGAGGAACCTGAGAAGGGCTACTTTGGATCGCATTGAGGCCTACGCTGATAAAGGAAATATATCACTTCAAAACGTGAAAGAAGCTTTCTGAGAAACTTCCTTGTGGTAAGTGAATTCTTCTCACAGAGTTACAACTTAGTCCTCATGAAGCAGTTTGTTAACACTCTTTTCGTTTAATCTGCAAAGTGATATTTGGGAGCCCTTTGGGGCCCATTGTGAAAAAGGAAATCTCCTCATATAATAACTATGGAGAAGCTTTCTGAGAGACTGCTTTCTGATGTGTGACTTCATCACACAGAGTTCCACCCTTCCCTTCTTGGAACAGTTTGCTAACACTGTGGTCCTGGATTACAAAGTGATATTTGGGAGCTCATTGAGCGCTATGGTGAAAAAGCATATATCTTCAAAAAAAACTGGAATGAAGCTTTCTGGGAAAATGAACTTCAACATATGAATGCAACTCACAGTGTTACATTTCTCTTCAGTGGTCAGTTTGCTAACACAGTTTTCTGGAAATCTGCAATGGGATACTTCTTAGAGCAATG
>NW_022143880.1:0-620 GCF_007565055.1 Rhinopithecus roxellana
GATCTGTGAGTTCATCTCCCAGACTTATAACTTAGACTTCAGAAGGCAGTTTGCTAACACTCTTTTCGTGGAATCTGGAAAGTGATATTTGGGATCCCATAGGGGCCCATGGTGAGAAAGGAAATATCGTCACATAAGAAGTAGAGAGAAGCTTTCTGAGAGATTGCTTTCTGATGTGTGACTTCGTCACACAGAGTTCCACCCTTCCCTTCTTGGAACAGTTTGCTAACACTGTTGTCAGGGATTCTGCAAAGGTATATTTGGGAGCTCATTGAGGCGTATGGTGAAAAAGGACATATCCTCACATAATAACTAAAGAGAAGCTTTCTGAGAAACTGCATTGCCATGTGTGAATGCAACTCTCAGAGTTACACGTTTCTCTTCAGTGATCAGTTTGTTAACACAGTTTTCTGGAAATCTGCAATTAGACACTTCATAGCGCAATGAAGCTTACGGTGACAAAGGATATATCCACAGATGAAAACTAGAAAGAAGCTTTCTTAGAAACTGCCTGGTGATGTGTGAATTCATCTCACAGAGTTACACTGATGTTTCGTGGAGCAGTCCATTAACACTGTCTTTGAGGAAACTGAGAAGGGCTTCCTTGCATCGCTTTGAGG
>NW_022143881.1:0-14600 GCF_007565055.1 Rhinopithecus roxellana
CTCCATGCCCCATCACTGCAACCGCCGTGACCCTCCTCTCAGCCATAGCCCCTCTCTCCATCTGCTCTGCCCTACCCGACCCTAGACATTAGGTCCTGTTCCCCATGGCTTCTTTTCTGGCCCCAGAGGTCCTGGCTCCCTTCCCTGTCCCTCCTTCCCTGCCCCTCTACTCAGTCCCTGCCTCCCTGAGCCATCCTCCTGCCCATCTCCCCCCCAGCATCAGGCCTACGAGTTCCAGTTTGGCGCAGCCTACGCCTGGATGATGTGCGTCTTCACGGTGGTCATGACCTACAGTATCACCTGCCCCATCATCGTGCCCTTCGGTAGGCACCGCCGCGCCGGGACCTGGGCCCTGCTCGGGGGACCCAGGACCTCACCCTCTCCACTCTAGGAAGGCAGGCCACCCCGAGTGGACAGGGCCCGGCTGGGAGACCGGCCCCTCGGGGCTCCCGCCCGGTCCCTGGCTCAGTCTGGGGCCTGGCCTGCGGGGAGGAGGGGGAGAGCCATCAGCTCAGGCCAGACCCAGCTGGCATGTGGTCCCCAGGGCAAAGTCACCCCAACATGGCCATACTCACCCACACCTGTGCCTTCCCTCAGTGGGATGTGCTTGGTCACAGATCACATATGTGCTGACATGTTCACACACACACTCCCACACAGGCATCCATGCACACACTTGTACACCATTCTGTAAACTCAGGAAAGACCTGGATTCCAGGGTGGGACAAGTCCTTGCCACTCATGGAGATAGTCTGCTGTATCTGAACTATGTGATTTGGCCAGGTCTCTCCTCCTTTTTGAAGTTTAGCAAAGTTTCTCTTTAACCATCACCCCCACTGGTAGCCTCTACTTTCCTCCCCAATAACATCCTAACTCCTTAACCAACCCTCCCTGGTTATTGAAGGCTCCAAGTTCCCAAACTAACTTCCTTGTCCTCATTAGAAACTCCCCATCCCTCCACCTCTAGGGAAATAGAACTTGTCCCTTCATTTATACTTACCTGTTTAGGGACAGGGATAGAGAAAAATGATACGGGTTTTAAGAAGATGCTTGTTGACCCAAATGACTACATTTCCAGCAGTAGAATTCCCAGTGAGGAGTGCAGAATGAAGGGGTTGAAGTGGAGGAAACTGAAGTTCTGTGATCAGGCTGGGGCATGGGGCACTGTCCCGTCCTGGGGCCTGGGCAGGAGGAGGGGGCCAACCCTTCGGCCCTCTCAGGACCAGAACAACCTGTGACAGACACACAAAGGTTCGGCGGCACTGGTTCCGAGGTCAGGGCCCATGTGGCTTCCCTTAGGGCTCATGTACATGCTGCTGAAGCACCTGGTAGACAGGTACAATCTCTACTACGCCTACCTGCCGGCCAAGCTGGACAAGAAGATCCACTCGGGGGCTGTGAACCAGGTGGTAGCTGCGCCCATCCTCTGCCTCTTCTGGCTGCTCTTCTTTTCCACCATGCGCACGGGTGAGGGATCCCTACCCAGGGAACGGGGGCACGAACAGAGGGGTTTCCAGCCAGAGTCCAGGCAGAGCAGACCACAGGAGAAGCCGCATGGCTGGGGGTGGCAGGCAAGGGGCCTGGGAGAGGCTGGGACCAGGCTGTAGCACCTGGGAGAGTGAGGACTGCATTCAGTGGGTATCAGAAGCTGGGGTGGGGAGGCCCTGGGGGTACCCACAGGAGATAGCAACCCCATTCTTTGCCCCCCAACACCAGGGTTCCTAGCTCCCACATCTATGTTCACATTCGTGGTCCTGGTCATCACCATCGTCATCTGTCTCTGCCACGTCTGCTTTGGACACTTCAAATACCTCAGTGCCCACAACTACAAGGTGTGGGGCGAGGGTGGCAGGGGGGATGGCTGTGGGCAGGAGCTCAAGGGGATACCAAGGGTCCCAGGGCTGGCGAGGGCTGAGGGCAGTACCAACAGGGCCAAGCGGGCATGGGGCCATGATCAGGGATGAGGACATGCCCCCACTTCCTGACTCATTCTGGGCCCCTCAAGATTGAGCACACGGAGACAGATACTGTGGACCCCAGAAGCAATGGACGGCCCCCCACTGCTGCTGCTGTCCCCAAATCTGCGGTGAGTGCCCTTAAGAGTTGGGAGGGGCCTCTGACAGACTCAGCCTCAAAGCCCAGTGTTCCCTTAGTCCTGCAGAAAGGGGAACCTGTTCCAGACCCCATGGGGGCAGGGAGAGAGCTGATCTCCCTGGAGGGCTGCCCCTGCCTCCCAGGGCCCTGCCCACTCTGCTGTCCTACAGGCCTTGGTGTTCCCCCCATCCATGAGGGGTAGCTGTTCACCTTGCCTCTATTTCCTCTCCCTCTTCAGAAATACATCGCTCAGGTGCTGCAGGACTCAGAGGTGGACGGGGATGGGGATGGGCTCCTGGGAGCTCAGGGGATGAGCCCCCCATCGTCCTCATCCCAAGATGAGGAGTTGCTGATGCCGCCCGACGGCCTCACGGACACAGACTTCCAGTCTTGCGAGGGATAGCCTCATAGAGAATGAGATTCACCAGTAAGGGGAGGGAGGGGCCCTGGAGGCCACATCCTGCCCCACCCCACCCCTACTCCCCCGGACACTAAAACGCTAATAATTTATTAGATCTAAAGCCCCTTTCTCCCCAGCCCCTGCTTTCATTAAGGTATTTAAAACCTGGGGATTTCACTGCTCTCCCCCATGATGGAGGGAGGGAGGAGCCCCCCAACCTCAGTGAGGAGAGCCCGAGCCGGCCCCGGGGCAAAGAGGGGTGCGGAGGGAGTTTCTCCCAGTCAGTACCCTCCACCCCTCCCCATCTAGTAGCATAACCAGGAAAGGGTTAATTGAGAGCCGAGAGGAGTACCTGGTGCACCTGGTGCCGGTGGCTGGAGACCTGTGGGACAGGTGGATCTGGGGCTGCCCCCCCCTCCCCCACCACCGCCCCAGTTTTTTCCACCCCACAGTTCCTGGGATCCAGCCCTCCAGGGAATTGGAGCCTCCAGCCCCTAGGGGATGCATGAGAGGGGAGGGGGTGCTGAGTGGAGGAAGAGTCAGGCTCAGAGCTGGGGTGGCCTGGGGGTGGGGGTGGGCAAGGCTGACACTGGAAAAGGGTTTTTGCACTGTTTTTTTTTGTTGTTTTGGGGTTTTTGTTTTGTTTTGTTTTTTTCCTTTAAAATAAAAACAAAGAGAAAAGCTCTGAGGCAGGTGTTCTGACTTGAGCTGCCCTGGGCACCTGGGCTGGGTCCCCACCCTCCCATCTGGAGGGTATCTGTGTGACCCTAGGCAAGTTGCATCATACCTCTGGACCTCACTTTCCTCATCTATAAAATGGGAATAGCAATGTCATGGCCTCTAGCTGTTTTAAGGATTAAATAAATAGGAAGTTCTTAGCCCAGTGTTTGGCAACATAATAACAACCATAATTAATATTCTCATAGATGAGGAGATTGAGTCCCAGAAAGGAGAGGTCCCTGCATGACGCTGGGCAAGGGACTGTTCAGTGTCTCATTTCCGTGTCAGGGAGAGGAGAGAGTGGGGCCAGGGAGAGAATTCAGGGGTATCTCAGAGGCAGGAAGGGCCCCTGTGCCCAGGTGGCCACCACACCAGCCCTGCGCACTCTGATCCTTCCCTGAGTCCCTGAGCAACCACACATGGGACAGATATCAGGGAAAAAAAGGTCATGCAAAGCCACAGGGTCCATGCGGACCAGGATGAAGGCCCGTCTGAGCACCTCAAAGTAAGCCTGTCCCAGCCCATCTCCCTTCCCCAGGAGGGCCTGATCTCCTCAGTGAGAAGCCCCCTCCATCCTCCAGTCAAATCTTACCCATTCTCCAAGACCCAACTCAAATTCACATTCTCGCCAGGCGTGGTGGCTCATGCCTATAATCCCAGTACTTTGAGAGGCCAAGGTGAGTGGATCACCTGAATTCCAGGAGTTCGAGACCAGCCTGGCCAACATGATGAAACCCCATCTCTACAAAAATAACCAGAAAATTAGCTGGACATGGTGGTACACCCCTGTAATCCCAGCTACTTGGGAGGCTGAGGCATGAGAATCACTTGAACCTGGGAGGTGGAGGCTGCAGTGAGCCGAGATCATGCCACTGCACTCCACCCTGGGTGACAGGGCAAGACCCTGTCTCAAACAACAAAAAAAATTCACCTTCTCGAAGGAAGGTCCTGTGACTGCTGTACCCACGCTGCAAAGGCCCACAGACGCCATGGTCCGCACCCACACACATGTATACACGGCATGTACTGCAGGAGGCCTGCATTCCAGTCCCTATTCTGTCACTAAATGGCTTTGTAACCCTGAAGAAAAGGAAGAAAAAGGAACTCCTAGAGGGAAGAAAAGAGACCTCAGAGGAGGAGGAGAACCAGGTTCCACAAAAGTCAACAAGAAACCACCAACAGCAGGAACAGCAAACACAGCAATCCTGATAAAGACTGCCCAGGCGCCAGCAAGGAGCAGGAGCAAGAGTGCCCAAGGTCCAGCCCCAGGCTGCAGAGAGCTGTGGCAAACACAGCTGGAGGGCCAGTGTTTATGGCAGCGGGCCATGGGTGGAGGATGGGCCAGTGACAGTGGAGGTGAAAGTTGAGGCCTTGGTCCTGGCCTCAGCCTCCATATGTATGTCAGATCTGCAGTGTTGTGAAACGTGAATTCCCAGATAGAGTCCCCAGAGTCTTGGGGCCAAGGGAGTGCCTGCTGGTGGTTGGGCAAAAATTGGCACGGCTTTGAAAGGAGCACCTTGGTTTGTGTGAAGGCTTCCCGGTGCTCCCGAAGCCTGTTTTCTGTATGGATGGGCAGGCACGCCACTGCCATTTGCCTGGCAAGCCCCCTTGTCTGCAAAGCATGACCTGGACAGACCTCAGCCCCCACCTCTGGTTAGCTGAGACCCCCCTCATTCCTCATCTGCCCAGCATGCCTTCCCTTTCCTGCACGGCCTGAAGTTCAAAACCAGGTTCCAGCATTTCCAGATGTGAAACTCCAGATAATGCCCAAGCAGCACCCACAGCAAGAGTCCTGAGGACAGCCCTTCCCCAGAGTAGGAGGCTATAATAGAGAGGAACACCCGTGCCCGCCTGCACTCTGCCCCTGGCACCTTGTCACAGAGTTCAAGTCCAGGTAGATCACATTAGAGGCATCCAGGAGGTGCAATAGTGGAATCAGGAGTTGGCAGGGGAGACCATAGGATCCCCAAAGTCCACTTCCTCCTTTCACAGCTGGGGACAGCAGAAGACACGGATAAGAGCTGAAGTTATGGCCGGGTGCAGTGGCTCATGCCTGTACAGAATCCTAGCTCTTTGAGAGGCTGAAGCTGGTGGATCACCTGAGGTCAGGAGTTTGAGACCAGGCTGCCCAACATGGCGAAACCCCATCTCTACTAAAAATATAAAAGTTAGCCGGGTGTGGTGGTGGCCACCTGTAATCCCAGCTACTTGGGAGGCTGAGGCAGGAGAATCGCTTGAACCCAGGGGGCAGAGGTTGCAGTGAGTCGAGAGTACGTCACTTCACTCCAGCCTGGGCAAAGAGCGCGGACTCCATCTCAAAAAAAAAAAAAAAAAAAAAAGCTGAAGTTACTGGTTTAAATCCTGGCTCGACCACTTAACAGCTGTGTGACCCTGGGCAAGTTGTATCATACCTCTGGACCTCACTTTCCTCATCTATAAAATGGGAATAGCAATGTCATGGCCTGTAGCTGTTTTAAGGATTAATAAGCAGGAAGTTCTTAGCCCAGTGTTTGGCACATAATAACAAACCATAATTAATATTCTCATAGATGAGGAGATTGAGTCCCAGAAAGGAGAAAGGGGGAGGGCTCGCCCGAGGTCAGCTCCTGTATCGGAGCTTGGAACAAGGTTCTCTGATCCCTTTGGATGCTCTTGCACCTGTTCTGTGCCTGAATTAGTACCAGGCAGGGCTGAGGGGCACTGGGATGACCTGAAAGTCCCTGTCCTCAGCCATCATACACTCTAGAGAAGACTGTACGAGTTCTTAGCTCAAAGCATTCCCCATTTCTGGTGCAAAGGTGGGACATGTGGTCAGACCAGTGGCCTAACCATGCCAGACTGGGGCCAGGCAAGGAGAGTGTTGCAGGTGGAATCATGTCCCCCAAAAAGGCATGTTGAGGTCCTGGCCCCCAGTACTTCCGAATGTGACCTCATGTGGAAACAGGGTGGTTGCAGATATAATTTGTTCAGTTAAGATGAGGTCATACTGAAATGCATGGGACCCTGGCCCCATATGACGGGTGTCCTTATAAGAAGAAGAGACACAGAGGAGGGTGCCATGTGAAGACAGCAACACAGGAAAAATGCCGTGTCAGTGAGAAAGGAGGTTTTGGGAATGAGAAGGCTTTCTGGATGTAAAGGTCAGGTTGGTGTGTCAGGGACAACCCCTTCCTGGAAACCTTGGGCTGAAAGAAAGGGACTGGGACCTACCCTGATGGGATGACCATGATACAGTGAGGATAGCCAGGCTGGTGGAGTCTGCACGAGGCGGGGGTGGTGGGTCATCTGTCCCTAAAGCTGGTAGACCTCAGCCGGGTAAGGGGCTAGGTTACTGAGAAGGAGAAAAGGGAAGGCAGCTGTTAAACGGGCTGCTGACCTAGGAATCCCACTGCAGTGAGAGAGTTCTAGGGGGAGGGTCTCTTCCCCCCCTCCCACCAGAACCTTCAACTGTCAAGCACCGAGCTAGCCACCAGCATGCTGTCCTCTGCAGGTAGGCACTCATGGGGCCTTACCCCACTCCTGTACCTCCTGCAGGCTAGTCTCCCCCCAGGGAAGGAGTTGTGTCCCCCATCAGACTGGGTGCCCCTTTAGGGTACAGACAGTGACTCTTCCATCAGACTGGATGCTCCCTAAGGACAAGACCTGGGCCTCTTCCTCAGACTGTTTGGGGAAGGATAGGCCACTGGTGGTCAGACTGGGTGGTAGGCCGGGCAGGAACTCTTTCTCCTCGCCACTGACAGTTGGAGTTGGGGAGAGGAGAGGGACTGGCCATCCCACTGTCATGGCTGCTGCGGAAAAGGGTTTGTGTGAAAAAGCCCAAGTAGAGAAGAAAACTTTAGGGAACAGAGAAAACCTCTCCTAAGCCTAGAAAAGCAGGTCCCTCAGCCCAGGAAGATGAGATCCTCAGGGTGGCAGGGGCAGGACTAGCTGAGGCAAGCCTGGGACCAGACTCCGGGAGATGGGGAAGAGTGGGCTGAGGGGAAGCGGGTGGCTGGGCAGAGTTGTTCCTATGGGGCTGGGGTGCACAGAGGGCAGCCAGCCTTGGCCAGCAGAAGGTCAGCCCTGTACCTCACCCTCAGCCTAGGGCACCGTGAAACCATAGGCCCCTAGACCCAGCCTCCCAGCTTCTCAGGCCCTCCCTGTTTACCTGACCCTAGGAAGTTTAGGCCTAGCAGGTGACCCCAAACTCAGTCCTTGTTCTTCAGAAGTGCCCTGAGCTTAAGCCCAGGAGTTCAAGACCAGCCTGGTCAGCATAGCAAGACCTCATCTCAAAATATAATTAATTAATTAATTATTTTTTTAAAAGTTCGCTGAGACAATATCTTAGTTTTTTCCCAGCACCGGAAATGAAACTGTCCTTAAATCTACAGTCCCCTAATAACAATGTATTGCATTTAGAAAATCACTGAGAGAGGCCAGGCACAGTGGTTCACGCCTGTAATCCTGGCACTTTGGGAGGCCAAGGCAGGTGGATCATCTGAGGTCAGGAGTTCAAGACCAGCCTGGCCCACATGGTGAAACCCTGTCTCTACTAAAATACAAAAATTAGCCAGGTGTGGTGGTGGGCGCCTATAATACCAGCTACTCAGGAGGCTGAGGCAGGAGAATCTCTTGAACCCGGCAAGTGGAGGTTGCAGTGAGCCAAGATTGTGCCACTGCACCCCAGCCTGGACGACAGAGTGAGACTCCATCTCAAAAAAAAAAAAAAGAAAATCACTGACAGTAGATTTTAAGTGTTCTCACCACAAACAAATAACAAATGTGTGCAGTAATGCAGATATTAATTAGCTCAACTGAGCCATTCCACAATGAATACATATTTTAAAACACCATGTCGTACACAATAGATGTATACTTTTTGGTCAGTAAAATAAAATAGATTTAGTTAAAACCGATCTACAGGTTCTCAGTCTGATGGAGGAGACAGGATGTGCAGCTGCAGCAGAAAGCTTCCTGTCTGTTCGTTGCCTTATGCGGCAGCCCCTATGTTCCACGCTTCGCAGTTTTAGTTACCCGCTGTCAACTGCAATCTGAAAACATTAAGATATTTTGAGAGAGACCACATTCACATTACTGATATTATATTGTTGTATTTGTTCTATTTTATTACTTGTTATGGTTAACTGCTTATGTTAACTATGCCTAATTTATAAACTAAACTTTATCATAGGTATGTACATAAAGGAAAGACATAGTATTGATATATACAGGGTTTTGGGACCGGGTGTGGTGGCTCACGCCTGTAATCCCAGCACTTTGGGAGGCCAAGGTGGGGGCGGATCACGAGGTCAGGAGATCGAGACCATCCTGGATAACACAGTGCAACCCTGTCTCTACTAAAAATACAAAAAAAAAAAATTAGCCAGGCAAGCTGGTGGGCGCCTGTAGTCCCAGCTACTTGGGAGGCTGAGGCAGGAGAATGGTGTGAACCCGGGAGGCGGAGCTTGCAGTGAGCCAAGATCGCACCACTGGACTCCAGCCTGGGCGACAGAGCGAGACTCCATCTCAACAAATTAAAAAAATAAAAAAAGATATATACAGGGTTTGGTACCACCATAGTTTCAGGTGTCCACTGGGGGTGTTGGAAGGTACCCCTACGGATAAGGGGAGCTACTGTGTTGCTCTGGCCATCCGTCTGCTTCCCACAGGCAGCCTTGGTCTGTCTGTCTCAGCCTGCTCACGCTCCTAGCCCATGTGACAGCTTGGATCTTTTGCCCTCTCTAAAAAGATGTTTTCTTTTGTTTTTGTTGTTGTTGTTGTTTTGTTTGTTTTGTTTTTAGATAGAGTCTCACTCTGTTGCCCAGGCTGGAGTGCAGTGGCCCAACGTTGGCTCATTGCAACCTCCACCTCCCAGGTTCAAGCGATTCTCCTATCTCAGCCTCCTGAGTAGCTGGGACTACAGGCACGTGCCACCACACCCAGCTGATTTTTATGTTTTTAGTAGAGACGGCGTTTCACCATGTTGGCCAGGCTGGTCTTGAATGCCTGACTTCAGGTGATCCACCCGCCTTGGCCTCCCAAGTGCTGGGATTACAGGTGTGAGCCACAGTGCCCGGCCTAAAGACATTTTCCATGACAACTGTGGTGGTGTGGATAGGGGTGTCAGTCCTTCCTGCAAGTCAGAGCTGAATAATGACCTCACACCCTGGGGACTGGGTATGCAGCTTCGAAGCAGGGTTTGGGGGCCAGACAGTGAGAAATGGTTTGTTGGGCTGGGTGGTGACTAGGGGACGGAGGGCTCTGGGGAAATGAGACAAGGGAGGTAAGATGGAACCTGAAGTGCCTTGGCCTGCCCTCTGATGTTCTTTCAGTCTTCTCAAACAACAGCATCTTCCCTGGTCCTTCCAGGCCCCCAGGAGAGCTCAACACCCTCAGTCCTTGGAGCAGCCAGGGTAGAGGCTGCCTGGAGTGACTGCACGGTGGAAGGGCATGGAGTGGTTTGTCTTACCGTGTGAATGGCCTTAGATGATTGGCTCGACCCAGGTTTGTCAACCCCAGCTCTCTTGACATTTTGAACTGGAAATTTCTTTATTGTGGAGGCTTTCCTCTACACTGAGGGGTGCCCAGCAGCATCCTGGCCTCTACTTACTAGATGCCAGTAGCTCCCCGAGACCTGCCCCAGTTTATGACAACCAACACTGCCTCTAGACATTGCCACCTGTTCCCTGGGGGCCATCATCACCCCGGGTTGAGAACGTCTGACTCAAACTCTCTGGGAGGCCCTGGCTTCCACCCAGGTCAGATGGGAATAGTCATCCTGATCTGCCAGCTTCACAAATAGGGATCAGGGGCTGAAACAGAAGTGTTCAGCTCTCCTCTCTCAGGACTGCTTTCCATTTCCTGCACCTTCTTCTGTCTCTGTGGCCCTTGGAGCTGAACCTGTGGAGGAATCGCATGGGAGGGTCTTCTCCACGCTCCATGTTGGGGGTGCATTCACCTTGACCCCTCAGTGCCAGCCCAGAATAAATGCTCCATAAAACATGCCTACATGAGTTGGGGTTTGCTTTCAGGAGCTCAAACCAGTGGCAAAGACAGACAAGCACACACATGACTCCAATATTGGAGTAATATCACTAGTATCATTAAATCCTATGATGGAGGGACGCATATGTGACACAGAGCACAGGCCATGTGATCCTAGAAGGAGCTCAACAAATACCAGTTGACCAGCCAGGTCAGTGGGGAGAAGGTGACTAATGTTTCCTGAGGATCTACTAAACCCCAGTCTTTTTCACACATGTTGCATTCTTCATCCCTGAAACACCCTCCCATGTAGAATGTAGCAGCCTCTACATAGGTGAGGAAACCAAGGCTCAGGGAGGTCAAACAACTCGCCTAAGGTCACACAGCTGACACTCTGGCTCCAATGCAGCCCAGGGCATTAGCTCTGCTAAAAAGGGACAAGCCATCCCTTTTCCAACACCTTTATCCATCTTCAACACCCCCTGTCAGCTGCTCCACACGGGAGGTGACTTCACAAAGACCACACACAAGTGGCAGTACAGTGGACGAAGGGGACGCACGGAGGCCCGCTGACTTACTCATCCTTCTCCAGCACAGCCGTGGCCCCTCACCATGGCAACCTCCCAGCAAGGCAGCGAGCCCGATGGTTGAGAGCATAGAGCAGCCTGCCCTGACTCTAATGCCCACCGCGTCTGAGGAAGTTCAGCCTCTCTCTATCTCAGTTTCTCTGTCTACACCAGGGAAGTCATAATAGTAAGCCTCACCATTGGGGTTGTTGTGAGGATTCAATCAGCTAATGCATGTAGGGTGTTTAGAATAGTGCCGGGCATGTAGCGCTGCTAACTATTACTTTTAGAAATGCTATATAAGGGCTCACTACTCATAACTGAGGCAGGATTCCTAATATCTTCTCATCACAAGCCAAAGGCTCTATTGTAGTGAGCCCTCAAACGCTGCTAGCTATTATTATTTTTAGAAGGTTCTATATAAGTGCTCACTACTCATAACTGAGGCAGGATTCCTAATATCTTCTCATCACAAGTTACAGGCTCTATGGAGAAGCAAAATTCAGGATCCTGAGTCTCCTCAACCTTATTATTTTTTGTTTGTTTATTTTTGAGATGGGGGTCTCGCTTTGTCACCCAGGCTGGAGCACAGTGGAAGGATTAGGGCTCACTGCAGCTGCCAACTCCAGCCTCAAGCGATCCTCCCACCTCGGCCTCCTGAGGAGCTGGGACCACAGGCACATGCTACCATGCCCAGTTAATTTTTTTAAATTTTTATTTTGTAGGCACAGGAGTCTCACTATGTTCCCCTTGCTGGTCTCTTGAGGCTGAGGAGGGAGGATTGCTTGAGCTCAGGAGTTTGAGGTTGCAGTGAGCCGTAACTGCCACTGCCCTGCAGCCTGGGGAACAGAGTGAGACTCTGTCTCAAAAAAGTATATCTATATTGAACACTTACTATGTACTCAATACAGCAGCAGGGATACAGCAGCAAACAAAACAGACAAAATCCCTGCCCTCACAGGCTTTCACTCATGAGGGAGGTAAACAATAAACAAAATATATTGTATATTGGGGTTGCTGCAGAATAGGGAGTAGGGGAGGGGTGGGAGAGAGAAAACATCTATGAAAAATTAACCACAATGCTAAGCAAGGCATCCATTCATTCATTGCAAACATTTTGAGCCAGCATTTTGAAACTCAGTAGTATACAAGGTGGCCTCGCCCTCTCCTCTTGAGAGCTCACAGCCTCACAGAGGAGGCAGACAAGTCAACTCAGGGAAGGCAGGTAGTGATGGGTGTCCTAACAAAAGTGTAGGAAGATAGCGCAGCCCCAAGTTCTGTGTGGACACCACAGGGGAGGCTTCACAGAGGAGGCAGCATCAAGCAAGCACTGGGAGGCTGGACAGGACTTTTTCCCAGTGGACCCATTGTGAGCATGGGATCAGGAATTATTGCAGGCAGAGGCACAAGGACGGCAAGAGGAATGAGGGTAGCCTGTGCAGAAAGGCATGGGGCCAGATGGCAGGTGGCAGCCTGGTTTGGGTTTGTCATGCTAACAAGGGAGACACATCTAAGTATTGGGGAGGGGGTACAGTATCTATAATCAGGTTTGCATTTTATTTTATTTATTTTTATTTTTTGAGACAGTCTCACTCTGCCACCCAGGCTGGACTGCAGTGGCGCTCCCTCAACTCACTGCAACCTCCACCTCCCAGGTTCAAGCCACCTCCTACCTCAGCCACAGGAGTAGCTGGGACCACAGGTGTGCACCACCACACTGGCTAATAATTTTGTATTTTTAGTAGACATGAGGTTTCACCATGTTGGCCAGGCTGGTCTTGAACCCCTAGCCTTAAGTGATCCACCTGCCTCGGCCTCCCAAAGTGCTGGGATTACAAGGGTGAGCCACCACGCCACCCCAGGTTCACATTTTCAAAATCTTAGCTAACACTGTGGAGAACTAGTGGGGGAGGAGGATGTTAGAAGAAAAGGGCCAGTTAGGGAATCATTCTTCTGGTCTAGATTTTTGCTATTTAAGGTTAATTTCTTGAGTGAGTTTTGTGTCAGAAACAAATGCAAACACTTTAGAATATCATCCATCCCCCAGGTGGAGAAACTGAGGCATGAGGAGATAGTGATGTTTTGGGAGGCCTCCCTGTGAGGGGATGCTTGACTTCCAGTCCTCGCTTACTGCACCGGATGTGGCTCTGCACAGGGGCAGCCCCTATTGTGGGCTGTGTGGGGGAGGACAGGAGAGATGCTAAGAGGGTGCAGTAGACAATGGAAAGGACATAGTGATGGGTCTGGGAAGATCCCCAGGGCTCTGGCTAGGTGGAGGGAAGGGGAGGACTAGGTTGAGAAGACTGCTGGAGAGACTGTCTCTCCTGGGACGCAGAGCTCAGGAGAGCTGCTTGGCCAGGCAGGGTCTCCCCAAGTCTGGAACACTCAAGAGGGGTCAAGGGGATGGGTTTGTACTGGGAGTAGTGGGCCCAGGGTTGGAGAGGGCTCTGGGGGCTGGCCTTATTCTGCTGGCAAAGCGATATCCTGGAAGTTTCCGGAGGAAGTAAAGGGTTCAAAATCTCATTCAAAGGGAGTTGGGTGTGGTATGTGGTGGGGGCAACATATTGATGAATTGGAGAGGGTCTTTAGGAGACAAGAGGCCATTTGAGGTCTGGGGGTTGTCTGAAGGCCCTGGCCTCGGCCAGCTATGGTAGCAATGAGAAATTAGGGTCCTAGGAGGGGATTCCTAGTCATTGAAGGACTCAGTGACTGTTTGATGTGGGATGCAGTGTGTTGAGATCTTGGGGAACCAGACAGGGGGTCATCATAGGACCTGAGGAAATCCCAAGGAGGTACTCGGTGGAACAGGAGAAGGGGTTTGCTTGGGGCAGTGGCAAGAGGAAGGGGGAATAAGTTCAGCAACAAATCGTCCGTGGATGCCTTTGTAACAGAGATGGGGCAGGTCCTGTCAGCTTTCGACCGAGGAGAAACATTTCCCCTCAGGAGACTCAGCACAGGGTGAAGGTTGCAAGCTCGGTCCAGGGTCTGCAGTATGGACTTCATCCCACACCCAACCCTCACTGTGATCTTGGGCAAGCTGCTTAGCCTCTGGGCCTCTGCTCCCTTTTCCAGTAATCAGAGTATTGCATGTACCCTCTTGTAGGGCTGGCGTGCCTGGCACAGAGAAGGTGCTCAGTGCTGTCAGCTCTGCTGTTATAACTAGTCTCCTGGTTCTGTTACTCAGGGGAGGAGGAATAACTGAGACCTCCTGCTCTTGCCTCTGGGGTCTTGCCCTTCTGTGGGTTCAATCAGAGTCTCACCTGTAAACAACCCAGAATCCTGCTGTCCTCCCTGTAGCTGCACCCCAACCCAGTTCTTTTCCTCATTCTAAAATCTTCCTATACCCCAGCCCCAGCTGGGCTTTGTTTAACTTAGACCACAGCCTTCCTCCCCTCCTCCCACTCTCTTTCTTATTCTAGGGCCGAGTCTTCCAGAGTCAGCAGAGAACCTGGATGGACCACAGGAGGACAAGCTTCGGGGCTTATATCCGGGTAGGACTGCAGACTCAGTCATGGCTCTGTGGCCTCCCTTTTCTTCCTCCTCCTTCACTCTCTTCTCTTCCCCTGGGCCTGCTGGTGGGGGAAGTCAGTTGTGTTGTGTGGGGAGGGCGGTGCGGGGAGGGGAGGCTACCCTCAGGAAGGGATTTTGGCAGTTTGCAGTCCCCCTGGGGGAGGAGGTGTGGGCAGGGTGTCCAGAGTCCCAAGCCACCGGCAGGCCTGGGATCCATCAGCCAGCCTGACTCAACTCTTACCCTGACACTCACCCAGTGCCACCCGCTCAGCCATTACCTGACCCAGCCCACCCCCAGCAGCCCCTTCCCTCTGCCCTCCACTCTCTACACTCCATTATTTCCACTC
>NW_022143882.1:0-10065 GCF_007565055.1 Rhinopithecus roxellana
GATTTCCTCACTATGCAAGGATCCTCCATCATTAATGCCTCTTTAATAAAAACTCTTCTCAAGGCTGCTTTACTTCCAAAGGAAGCTGGAGTCATTCACTGCAAGGGTCATCAAAAGGCATGAGATCCCATTGCTCTAGGCAATGCTTATGCTGATAAAGTGTCTAGACAAGGAGCTAGCATTCCAATTTCTGTGCCTTCATGGCCAGTTTTTCTCCTTCTCATTGGTCACTCCCACCTACTACCCCACTGAAACTTCCACCTATCAATCTCTTCCTACACAATGCAAATGGTTCTTAGACCAAAGAAAATATCTCCTTCCAGCCTCACAGGCCCATTCTATTCTGTCATCATTTCATAACCTCTTCCATGTGGGTTACAAGCCACTAGCCCATCTCTTCCATGTGGGTTACAAGCCACTAGCCCATCTCATTTTCTTTACATCCTGGAAATCTATCCTCAAGGAAATCACTTTTCAGTGTTCCATCTGCTATTCTACCTCCCCTCAGGGATTGTTCAGGCCTCCTCCCTTTCCTACATTTCAAGCCCAGGACTGACAAATTGAGTCAGAAAACTAAAATACCTCTTAGTCTAGGTAGACACTTCACTGGATGGGTAGAGGCCTTTTCCACAGGGTCTGAGAAGATCACTGCGGTCTTCTTCCTTTATAGGACATAACTCCTTGGTTTGGCCTTCCCACCTCCCTACAGTCTGGTAACAGACCAGCCTTTACTAGTTAAATCACCCAAGAAGTTTCTCAGGCTCTTAGTATTCAGTAAAACTTTCATACCCCTTACAGTTCTTAATCTTCAAGAAAAGTAGAATAGACTAATAGTCTTTTAAAAACACACCTCACCAAGCCCAGCTACCAACTTAAAAAGAACTAGACAGACTTTTACCACTTGCCTTCTCAGAATTCAGACCTGTCCTCAGAATGCTACAGGGTAGAGCCCATTTAAGCTCCTGTATAGACACTCCTTTTTATTAGGCCCCAGTCTCATTCTGACACCAGACCAACTTGGACTGTGCCTCAAAAAACTTAGCCCTACTGTCTTCTGTTCTAGTCATACTCCTATTTACTGTTCTCAACTACTCATAAATGCCCTGCTCTTATTTACATTGCCGGTTTACACTGTTTCTCCAAGACATCACAGCTAATATATCCTGGTGCTATCCCAAACTGCCACTCTTAACTCCCTCTTAAAGTAAATAAATAATCTTTGCTGGCAGGGCTGTGGTGTACCTCCTTAGACACTAATTAGATGTCCTGGGTCCTCCCAATTCGTAGTCCTTTAATACCTGTTTTTCTCCTCTTATTCCATTTAGTTTTTCAATTGATACAAAACTGTATCCAGGTCATCACCAATAATTCTGTATGATAAATATTTCATCTAACAACCCGACAGTATCACCCCTTACCACTAAATCTTCCTTCAGCTTAATCTTTCCAACTCTAGGTTCCCATACGACCCCTAATCCTGCTCGAAGCAGCCCTGAGAAACATCGCCTATTATTTCTCCATACTACACCACCCCCCCCATTTTTGCCGCCCAACACTTCAACACTATATTGTTTTATTTTTCTTATTAATATAAGAAAACAGAAATGTCAGGCCTCTGAGCCAAAGCTAAGCCATCATATCCCGTGACCTTCCAGATAGCTGGTTCCTGCCTTAAATGATGACATTCCACCACAAAAGAAGTGAAAGTGGCCTGTTCCTGCCTTAAGTGATGACATTACCTTGTGAAATTCCTTTTCCTGGCTCATCCTGATTCAAAAGCTTCCCGCTGAGCCCCTCATGACCCCAACCCCTGCCCTCCAGAGAACAATGGCCTTTGACTGTAATTTTCCTTTACCTACCCAAATCCTTTAAAATGGCCCCACCCCATCTCCCTTCACTGACTCTCTTTTTGGACTCAGCCCGCCTGCACCCAGGTGAAATAAACAGCCTTGTTGCTCACACAAAGCCTGTTTGGTGGTCTCTTCACACGGACGCACATGACACCACCCACCCACTTATAAATGAAAGCATGCAGTATTTGGTTTTCTGTTCTGGCATTTGTTTGCTAAGGGTAATGGTCCCCAGCTGTGTTCTTGCAGAGACGTGATCTGTTCTTTTTTATGGCTGCATAGTATTCTATGGTGTATTTACTACATTTTCTTTATCCAGTCTATCACTGATGAGCATTTGGGGTGATTCCATGTCTTTACTTTTGTGAATAGCTGCAGTGAACATACATATGCTATTATGAATACCTGCAGTGAACATACATATGTATATTTCTTTATAATAGAAGGAATTATATACCCAGTAATGGGATTGGTGGGGTTGAATGATAATTCTATCTTTAGGTCTTTGAGGAATTGCCATACTGTCTTCCATAATAGTGAACTAATTTACACTCCCACCAACAGTGTAAAAGAATTCCTATTTTTCCAAAACCTCACCTGAATCTGTTACTTTTTGACTTTTTAATAATAGGTATTCTGACAGCTTTGGGATAGTATCTCATTTGGTTTTGATGCACATTTCTGTAAGGATCACTGATGTTGAGGTTTTTAGAATGTTTGTTGCCTACATGTGTATGTCTCCTTTTGAGAATTGTCTGTTCATATCCTTTGCCCACTTTTTAATGAGGTTCTTTGTTTTTTCCTTGTAAATTTGTTTAAGTTCCTTGTGGCTGCTAGATGTTAGACCTTTGTCAGATGCATAGTTTATAGTTTTTTCCCATTGTGTATGTTCTCTGTTTAATTTGTTGATGGTTTATTTGCTAGTGCAGAGGCTCTTTAGTTTAATTAGATGTCATTTGTCAATTTTTTCTTTTGTCACAATTATTTTTGACATCTTCTTCAAGAAATCTTTACTTGTGCCTATGTTCTGAATGGTTTTGCCCAGATTTCTTTCTAGGATTCTTACAGTTTTGGATTTTATATTTAAATCTTTAATCCATCTTGAGTTAATTTTTGCATATGGTATAATAAAAATTTCCAGTTTCAATTTTCTGTATATAGCTAGCTAGTTATCAGCACCATTTATTAAATATGGTGTCTTTTTGCCATTGCTTGCTTTTGCCAATTTTCTTCAAAATCAGATAGTTGTAAGTGTGTAGTCTTATTTCTGGGTTTTCTATTCTATTCCTTTGGTCTATATGTCCGTACCTTTATCAGTACCATGCTGTTTGGGTTATTGTACTTCTGTAGTATAGTTTGAAATTGGGTAGCACGATGCATTTAGTATTGATTATGTTGCTCAAAATTGCCTTGGATATACAGGCTCTTTTTGGTTTCACATGAATTTTAAAATAGATTTTTCTGTTCTGTGAAGAATGTTAATGGTAATTTAATGGGTATAGCATTGGATCTATAAGTTGCTTTGGGCAGAGTGGCCATTTAGTGATATTGATTCCACCTATCTGTGAGCATGGAATGTTTTCCATTTGTTTATGTCATCTCTTAATTATTTGAGCAGTGATTTGTATTAATACTTCTTCCTATACAGGTCTTTCACTTCCCTAGTTAGCTGTACTTGTAGGTATTTTATTCTTTTTGTGGCTATTGTGAATGAGACTTTGTTCATGACTTGGCTCTTGGCTTTACTGTTGATGGTGTATAAGAATGCTAATGATTTTTGCACATTGATTTTGTATCTTGAGATTTTGCTCGAGTTGTTTATCAGCTTAAAAAGGTTTGGGGCTGAAATGATGGATTTGTGTACATATAGGATCATATTGTTTGCAAACAGGGATAATTTGACTTCCCCTCTTCCTATTTCAATGTCCTTTGTTCCTTTCTCTGGCCTGATTGCCCAGAAGTTTCAATACTGTATTGGATACAAGTGGTGACAGAGGATATCTTTGTCTTGTACCAGTTTTCAAGGAAAAGGATTCCAGCTTTTGCCTAGTCAGTATGATGTTTGAAGTGGGTTTGTTGTGCATGAGTTTTATTACATTATTTTGAGATATGTTCCTGATATGACCCCAATGAGTTGAGTAGCACAAGGATCCTTAGTCTTGCACTGAATTGGATAAAATGACATGGACACATGTGAGTGGTTTTAAGGAGTGGATACTTTAATAGTCAGAAAGAAGCAAGGAAGAATCAAACAGGTCCCCTTACAGAGATGGGGTTGGGGAGGGGGGATTCCAACAAAGAAAATCCTGTGTGTGGAGAAAAGTGGCTGCTTATATGGGAAGGCTGGAGGAGGTGGTGTCTGATTTGCATAGGACTCAGGGGATTGGTTTGACCAGGCATGCCATTCATATAGCCCAGAAAAATCCTGGTCCTTCTGCCCTAGCCTTTTAATATGCAAATGTAGGGGGCCATGATGTTCTACCCATGTGGGGTATGTAGGGGAGGCCATTTTGCCAGGCACATATAGGGGCAAGGAAGAAAAGAGTGGGAATCGTTATGTTTGGGTGGACCCAGTTTCTGATGGCCAGCATTTGCATATCATAACCTTGCTGCCATCCTCTCTGAGCAGGGGCTATCCAGGTAGACAAGAAACATTTCTGGAGCTGCCTTAATAGAAACAAAACTTCTCAAGGACCCTTTCTTTCCCTCTCTATCTGCTTAAAGTAATTTTTAATAACTCCTACAACATTCCTTCCATAACTAGTTTATTGAGAGTTTTTAGCATGAAGTGATACTGAATTTTTTTGTGTCTCTATCTGCTTTAGTCTTTTCAGCATCTATTGATGTAGTTTGAGTCTTTAGTTCTGTTTATGCAATGAAACACATTTATTGATTTCTATATGTTAAACCAACCTTGCATCCTGGCCCTGAACCCTACTTGATCGTGGTAGGTAAGTTTTTTGGCATATTGCTGGATTTGGTTTGTCAGTATTTTGTTTGGGATTTTTGTGTAGATGTTCAACAAAGATATTGGCCTGAGGTGGTGGTGGTGGTGGTTGTGTCTCTGCCTGATTTTGGTATCGTGATGATGCTGGTCTCATGGAATGGGTAGGGAGGGGATTCTTTTTTCCAATTTTTAAAAATAGCTTCAGTAGAAATGGCACCAGCTCTTCTTTGTACCTCTGATAGAATTTAGCTATTAATCCATCTGGTCCTGAGAATTTTTTTCTTGGTAACCCATTTATTACTGCTGCAGTTTGAGAGCTCATTATTTGGTCTGTTCCAGGATTCAGCTTCCTTCTGATTCAGTCTTGGGAGGGTTTATGTGACCAGGAATGTATCTAGTTTTTTTAAGTTTTGTAATGCATGTGCATAGAGGTGTTTAAAGTATTCTTTCATGGTTGTTTGTATTTCTGTGGGAACAATGATAATATCCTCATTATTATTTCTGACTGTGTTTATTTGATTCTTCTCTTTTTTTCTTTATTATTCTAGCTAGCAGTCTGTTTTATTAATTTTTTTTCAAAAAAGCAATTTCTGTATTTGTTGACCTTTTGCATGTTGTGCGTGCGTGTGTGTGTGTGTGTGTGTGTGTCTGCTTTAGTTCAGCTCTGATTTTGGTTAGTTCTTGTCTTCTGTGAATTTTGGGGTTTGTTGGCTCTTGGTTATCTAGTTCATTTATTATGAAGTTAGGTTGTTAACTTGAGGGCCTTTTCTTTTTTTTTTTTTTTTTCGAAGTGGGCATTTAGTGCTATAAATTTCCCTCTTAACACTGCCTTTGCTGCATCCCAAAGATTCTGTCGCATTGTATCTTTGTTGTCATTAATTTAAAATAATGTTTTTATTTCTGCCTTAATTTCTTTATTTACCTAAAAGTCATGCAGAAGCAGGCCATTCAATGTCTATGCAATTGTATGGTTTTGAGTGAGTTTTAGTCTTGAGTTCTAATTTGTGCTGTAATCTAACAGACTGTTTTTATGTTTTCAGTTGTTTTGAATTTGCTAAGGAGTATTTTATTTCCAATTATCTTATCAATTTTAGATGAAGTGCTATGTGACAATGAGAAGAATGTATGTTCTGCTTTGATGCAGAGTTCTGCAGAATCCATCAGGCTGGGCTCTGTGAAGCCTGCAGGTCAGAACTGCTAAGTTGACAAAAAAGCAAAGAGAGCCGATTTCTCCTTTCTCTGGGAAGTCTGTCCCAGGAAGTTTTCAAACCTCTTTTGGCCAGATAACATCAGTGGGAGTGATTGGAGGCCCTGGATGGGAAGTCCCGCCAAGTAAGGAGGAACATACCAAGAACTTGCTTGAAGAAGAATTTTGGCCATGCTTTTATACAGATACTGTGCTGTACTGGGGACTGTCTGCCCCTGCATGGTTTGTACTCTGCTAAGACAGCAGGCTGGAAGGGCTGATTTCCCAACAACAAAGATCATTTTCTACCCCCCCCGGGCCCTCCATCCTAGGGAGAAATCAAAACTCTGTTGGAGCATATAGGTGGGGGTGACTAGAGGCCCCAGTTGGGAGGCCCCTCCCCAGAGATAAGAAGCAGATCAATGCCCCACTTAAAGAAGCAGTCTAGCCACATTTTGGTAGAGCAGCTGTGGTGTGCCAGGGAGTCCCTTTCATCCCCTGGTGAGTTTTGTTTGGACTCTCCTATACCTGCAGACTGGAACAGCTGAGCCATCCAAACGGCAAGGATGACAACCTGCCCTTTCCCCTAAGAACTCTACCCCATTCAAGCTTGGCACAACACTGTTGCCAGGGGCTGGCTGGAATTCCAAGCTGGTGAGTCATCCTGTGAGGTGCCATGAAAGTGGGGCGCATAGAAGGGTGCTGCTTAACTTCTTGATTCAGCTGTCTTCTTAAGGTTATGTACAAAAATTTCACCTCTTACCTTCAGGTGAGTTGCATCTACCTTGCTGGTGATCCTGAACTGAAAGCGTGCAAACCTCTCCTGATACTTTGTGTGTGCCTAAGCAGCTATTCTGCCAAGACTTCACACAGCTTTTTAGGTGAAACTCAAGGCCTCGGTGAAGTGGAATCGGGAGAGGATCTCTTAACTGGAGTGTTACAGAGATCCTTAGGGGAGGCATCAAGCATTATTTCCCAGGATGTACATTCACTCAACACTTATCTGTTAGTTAGGGGAGGTTTCACTTAGCCGCTTGTTACTCATGCTGTTATTGTTGTTTAAGTATTATTTAGATGATCCATTAAATGCCTAAAGTGGGGTTTTGAAGTCAACAATTATTATTGTATTGGGGTCTATCTCTCTCATTAGCTTAATAATCTTGGCTTTCTAAATCTTGATTCTCCAGCATTGAGTGCATGTAAATTTTAAAATGTTATATCTTTTTGCTGAATTGATCCCCTTATCATTTAATGATGATTTAAACATTAATTAAATCATCATTTTTTGTCTCAAAATCTATTTATCTGATATAAGTATAGCTACTGCCCCATTCTGGTTTCCGTTGCCACATATTTGTGTCCTTACAAGGTGACATAAATTATCTTGTAGACAGAATGTAGTTGTCCTCCCTTTTCATTTATTCACCTACTCTACATCTTTTGGTTAAAACCTTTTTTTTTTTGAGACGGAGTCTCGCTCTGTCGCCCAGGTTGGAGTGCAGTGGGGATCTCAGCTCACTGCAAGCTCCGCCTCCCGGGTCCAAGCCATTCTCCTGCCTCAGCCTCCCGAGTAGCTGGGACTACAGGCGCCGCCATCTCGCCCGGCTAATTTTTTGTATTTTTAAGTGGAGACGGGTTTCACTGTGTTAGCCAGGATGGTCTCGACCTCCTGATTTTGATCCGCCTGCCTCGGCCTCCCAAAGTGCTGGGATTACAGGCTTGAGCCACCGCGCCCGGCCTGGTTAAAACTTTTAAGTTTATTTACATTCATTATTGTAGATGAGCAGGGACTTACTACTGACATTTATTTGTGTTTTTTATTAGTCATTTTTTTTCTTGTCTTCCTGTCATTTTATTATGTATGATTTTTTTTCTGCTTCTAGGGTTTAATTTTTTTATTTTATGTATTTATCAAGTATAGGTTTTTGGTATATGCTTACTGGTTTGCTTACATATAACATGTTAAACCAATTATTTTAATAAAAAAAAGTGTAATCAAAATTTTAAAACACAGAAAACTAAAAATCTCTACACTTTATATTCTCCCCTGCTTTATATCTTTTTGTTGTCTTGTGTTTGTATGTTACCTGTCTCTTAAATGTAATCATCAGTTTTAACATACTGCTTCTTTAGTCTTCTAGTAAAGATATGAGTGGTTTGGACAACACAATTGTAACATTATTTTATACTTGTGTGTTTACTACTAACATTGAGTTTTATAACTTCAGATGACTTGTTGTTCATTTCTGTTTTGACTTTTTAGATTTCAAGCATTTAGTTTAGGTTCAGGGGATGCAGATGCAGGTTTGTTACATGGATAACTGCAAGTTGTGTAGATTTGGTGAACAGGTTATTTGTTACCCAAATAATGAGCACAGTATGCTGTAAGTAGTTTTCTTTCCTTTTGCTCAGCCTCTTCTGACCCTCCACCCTGAAGTAGATCCTGTATACATATTGTCTGTTTCCAAGTGTACTCAGTTTTAAACTTATAAGTGAGAACATGCAGTATTTGTTTCTCACTTCCTGCATTAATTTGCTCAGGATAATGCCTTCCAGCTGCATCCATGTTGCTGGAAAGGATATAATTTTATTCTTTTTTATGCTGTCTGGTATTGCATTGTGTATATATTTATTTACATATGTACTTTTTAAATTCAATTTACTGCTAATGGGCACCTCAGCTAATTTGATGTCTTTGTTAGTATAAATAGTGCTGTAATAAACATATGTGTGTGTTTTTATGATAGAATAATTTCAATTTCTTTGAGTATATCCTGAGCAATGGGTTTGCTGAGTCAAAGGTAGTTGTGTTTTAAGTTACTCGGGAAATCGTCAAACTAATTTCCAGAATGCCTGATATAATTTACATAATCAGTAGCAGTGTATAAGTGTTCCTTTTTATCCAAGACCTCACCAGCATCTGTTATTCTTGACATGTTAGTAATAGCCATTCTGACTTGTGTGAAATTGCCTCTCATTGTGTTTTGATTTGTAATTCTCTAATTAATGATGTTGAGCTTTTATATGCTGGTTGGCTGCATGTATGTATTCTTTTTAGAAGTGTCGGTATGTCATTAGCCCATTTTTGATGAGATTGTTTTCTGTGAGTTAATTTCTCCTTCTTCCTTCCTTCCTTCCTCCTTTCCTTCCTTCTTCTTTTTTCTTTCTCTCTTCTTTTTCTTTCTTTCTTTTTTCTTTCTTTCTTTCTTTCTCTTCTCTCTCTTTTTCTTTCTTCTTCTTCTCTCTTCTTCTTCTTCTCCTCCTTCTCCTTCTCCTTCTCCTTCTCCTTTCCTTCTTCTTCCTCTTCCTCCCCCTACTCCTTCTTCTTCTTCCTCTTCTTTTTTTTTTTTTGAGATGGGATTTCACTCTTGTTGCCCAGATTGGAGTGCAGTGGTGCAATCTCAGCTTACCACAACCTCTACTTCCTGGCTCAGCCTCCCGAGTAGCTCCTGCCTCAGCCTCCCGAGTAGCTGGGATTACAGGGATGTATCACCACACCTGTCTAATTTTTTTTTTCTCTTCTTCTTCTCTGTACTTGTAGTAGAGATGGGGTTTCTTCATGTTGGTCAGGCTGGTCTTGAACTTCCGACCTCAGGTGATCTGCTTGCCTCAGCCTCCCAAAGTGCTGGAATTACAGGCATGAGCCACTGCCCCTGGGTGTTAATATATTGTCTATATTAATATAGACACTGGGTATTAAACCTTGGTCACATGCATTGTTTGCAAATATGTTCTCACCTTGAGCAGGTTGTCTCTTTACTCAGTTTACAGTTTCTTTTTCTATGCAGAAGCTTTTCAGTTAAATTAGGTCTGACTTATCAATTTATGTGTTTGTTGTAATTTTTTTTTTTTTTGAAACGTTGTCAAAATATTTGCCAGGGCCTATGTACAGAATGATACTTCCTAGGTTTTCTACTAGGGTTTTAACATTTTTAGGCTTATAGTGAAAATTTTAATCTACATTTAGATTTTTTTATATGATAAAAACAAAGGGTTCAATTAAATCTTCTGCTTATAAGTAGCCAGTTATCCTAACACTATCTTTTGAGTATGGAGATTTTTGCTTATTGCTTGTTCGTGTT
>NW_022143883.1:0-7330 GCF_007565055.1 Rhinopithecus roxellana
ATCTGTGGGCTGAATTCACCCACAACAAAGAAGTTTTTGAGAAGCCTTCTCTGCAGGTTTCTCTGAGGATAGTTCCTTATTCAGCATGCGATTCAACGATATCCAAGACATCACATCTGAGATTCCTCAAATGAGTGCTAGGAAACTCCCCCGAGAACGGGTGATAGAACACTGTGAAATGAATTCACATATCACAAAGCAGTTTCTCACAAGCTTGGTTCCGCTTTCCTTGAAGGATATTTCCTTTCTCCTTATTCTTCAAACTATCTGAAATATCACTTCAGAATCCACGGAAACAGTCCAAAGAACGGCTCCAAAGAACACTGGCGCTAAGTCTGTGAGTTGCATTCACACATGGCAATGCAGTTTCTCAGAAAGCTTCTCTTTAGTTATTATGTAGGATATTTCCTTTATCAACCATGGGCCCCAATAGGCTCCCAAATATCACTTTGCAGATTCCACGAAAAGAGTGTTAGCAAACTGCTTCTTGAGGCAGAGGTGTAACTCTGTGAGATGACTCACAGATCAGAAAGAAGTTTCTCAGAAAGCTTCTTTCACGGTTTTGAACGGAATGAAATTTCCTTTATCCAGCGTAGGCCTCAATGTGATCCAAGAAGCCCTTCTCAGATTCCTCAAAGACAGTGTTAATGGACTGCTCCACGAAACATAAGTGTAACTCTGCTGAGATGATTCACACATCACCAAGAAGTTTCTAAGAAAGCTTCTTTCTAGTTTTTCATCTGTGGATATTTCCTTTTGTCACTGTAATGTTCATTGCGCTGTGAAGTATCTAATTGCAGATTTCCAGAAAACTGTGCTAACAAACTGATCACTGAAGAGAAACGTGTAACTCTGTGAGTTGCATTCACACTTGGCAATGCAGTTTCTCAGAAAGCTTCTCTTTAGTTATTAGTTGAGGATATTTCCTTTATCACCATGGGCCCCAATAGCTCCCAAATATCACTTTGCAGATTCCACGAAAGAGTGGTTAGCAAACTGCTTCTTGAGGCAGAGGTTGTAACTCTGTGAGATGAACTCACAGATCAGAAAGAAGTTTCTCAGAAAGCTTCTTTCACGTTTGAACGGATGAAATTTCCTTTATCAGCGTAGGCCTCAATGTGATCCAAAGAAGCCCTTCTCAGATTCCTCAAAGACAGTGTTAATGGACTGCTCCACGAAACATAAGTGTAACTCTGTGAGATGAATTCACACATCACCAAGAAGTTTCTAAGAAAGCTTCTTTCTAGTTTTCATCTGTGGATATTTCCTTTGTCACTGTAATGTTCATTGCGCTATGAAGTATCTAATTGCAGATTTCCAGAAAACTGTGCTAACAAACTGATCACTGAAGAGAAACGTGTAACTCTGTGAGTTGCATTCACACTTGGCAATGCAGTTTCTCAGAAAGCTTCTCTTTAGTTATTATGTGAGGATATTTCCTTTATCACCATGGGCCCCAATAGGCTCCCAAATATCACTTTGCAGATTCCACGAAAAGAGTGTTAGCAAACTGCTTCTTGAGGCAGAGGTTGTAACTCTGTGAGATGAACTCACAGATCAGAAAGAAGTTTCTCAGAAAGCTTCTTTCACGTTTTGAACGGATGAAATTTCCTTTATCAGCGTAGGCCTCAATGTGATCCAAAGAAGCCCTTCTCAGATTCCTCAAAGACAGTGTTAATGGACTGCTCCACGAAACATAAGTGTAACTCTGTGAGATGAATTCACACATCACCAAGAAGTTTCTAAGAAAGCTTCTTTCTAGTTTTCATCTGTGGATATTTCCTTTGTCACTGTAATGTTCATTGCGCTATGAAGTATCTAATTGCAGATTTCCAGAAAACTGTGCTAACAAACTGATCACTGAAGAGAAACGTGTAACTCTGTGAGTTGCATTCACACTTGGCAATGCAGTTTCTCAGAAAGCTTCTCTTTAGTTATTATGTGAGGATATTTCCTTTATCACCATGGGCCCCAATAGGCTCCCAAATATCACTTTGCAGATTCCACGAAAAGAGTGTTAGCAACTGCTTCTTGAGGCAGAGGTTGTAACTCTGTGAGATGAACTCACAGATCAGAAAGAAGTTTCTCAGAAAGCTTCTTTCACGTTTGAACGGATGAAATTTCCTTTATCAGCGTAGGCCTCAATGTGATCCAAAGAAGCCCTTCTCAGATTCCTCAAAGACAGTGTTAATGGACTGCTCCACGAAACATAAGTGTAACTCTGTGAGATGAATTCACACATCACCAAGAAGTTTCTAAGAAAGCTTCTTTCTAGTTTTCATCTGTGGATATTTCCTTTGTCACTGTAATGTTCATTGCGCTATGAAGTATCTAATTGCAGATTTCCAGAAAACTGTGCTAACAAACTGATCACTGAAGAGAAACGTGTAACTCTGTGAGTTGCATTCACACTTGGCAATGCAGTTTCTCAGAAAGCTTCTCTTTAGTTATTATGTGAGGATATTTCCTTTATCACCATGGGCCCCAATAGGCTCCCAAATATCACTTTGCAGATTCCACGAAAAGAGTGTTAGCAAACTGCTTCTTGAGGCAGAGGTTGTAACTCTGTGAGATGAACTCACAGATCAGAAAGAAGTTTCTCAGAAAGCTTCTTTCACGTTTTGAACGGATGAAATTTCCTTTATCAGCGTAGGCCTCAATGTGATCCAAAGAAGCCCTTCTCAGATTCCTCAAAGACAGTGTTAATGGACTGCTCCACGAAACATAAGTGTAACTCTGTGAGATGAATTCACACATCACCAAGAAGTTTCTAAGAAAGCTTCTTTCTAGTTTTCATCTGTGGATATTTCCTTTGTCACTGTAATGTTCATTGCGCTATGAAGTATCTAATTGCAGATTTCCAGAAAACTGTGCTAACAAACTGATCACTGAAGAGAAACGTGTAACTCTGTGAGTTGCATTCACACTTGGCAATGCAGTTTCTCAGAAAGCTTCTCTTTAGTTATTATGTGAGGATATTTCCTTTATCACCATGGGCCCCAATAGGCTCCCAAATATCACTTTGCAGATTCCACGAAAAGAGTGTTAGCAAACTGCTTCTTGAGGCAGAGGTTGTAACTCTGTGAGATGAACTCACAGATCAGAAAGAAGTTTCTCAGAAAGCTTCTTTCACGTTTTGAACGGATGAAATTTCCTTTATCAGCGTAGGCCTCAATGTGATCCAAAGAAGCCCTTCTCAGATTCCTCAAAGACAGTGTTAATGGACTGCTCCACGAAACATAAGTGTAACTCTGTGAGATGAATTCACACATCACCAAGAAGTTTCTAAGAAAGCTTCTTTCTAGTTTTCATCTGTGGATATTTCGTCACTGTAATGTTCATTGCGCTATGAAGTATCTAATTGCAGATTTCCAGAAAACTGTGCTAACAAACTGATCACTGAAGAGAAACGTGTAACTCTGTGAGTTGCATTCACACTTGGCAATGCAGTTTCTCAGAAAGCTTCTCTTAGTTATTATGTGAGGATATTTCCTTTATCACCATGGGCCCCAATAGGCTCCCAAATATCACTTTGCAGATTCCACGAAAAGAGTGTTAGCAAACTGCTTCTTGAGGCAGAGGTTGTAACTCTGTGAGATGAACTCACAGATCAGAAAGAAGTTTCTCAGAAAGCTTCTTTCACGTTTTGAACGGATGAAATTTCCTTTATCAGCGTAGGCCTCAATGTGATCCAAAGAAGCCCTTCTCAGATTCCTCAAAGACAGTGTTAATGGACTGCTCCACGAAACATAAGTGTAACTCTGTGAGATGAATTCACACATCACCAAGAAGTTTCTAAGAAAGCTTCTTTCTAGTTTTCATCTGTGGATATTTCCTTTGTCACTGTAATGTTCATTGCGCTATGAAGTATCTAATTGCAGATTTCCAGAAACTGTGCTAACAAACTGATCACTGAAGAGAAACGTGTAACTCTGTGAGTTGCATTCACACTTGGCAATGCAGTTTCTCAGAAAGCTTCTCTTTAGTTATTATGTGAGGATATTTCCTTTATCACCATGGGCCCCAATAGGCTCCCAAATATCACTTTGCAGATTCCACGAAAAGAGTGTTAGCAAACTGCTTCTTGAGGCAGAGGTTGTAACTCTGTGAGATGAACTCACAGATCAGAAAGAAGTTTCTCAGAAAGCTTCTTTCACGTTTTGAACGGATGAAATTTCCTTTATCAGCGTAGGCCTCAATGTGATCCAAAGAAGCCCTTCTCAGATTCCTCAAAGACAGTGTTAATGGACTGCTCCACGAAACATAAGTGTAACTCTGTGAGATGAATTCACACATCACCAAGAAGTTTCTAAGAAAGCTTCTTTCTAGTTTTCATCTGTGGATATTTTCTTTGTCACTGTAATGTTCATATGCGCTATGAAGTATCTAATTGCAGATTTCCAAAAAACTGTGCTAACAAACTGATCACTGAAGAGAAACGTGTAACTCTGTGAGTTGCATTCACACTTGGCAATGCAGTTTCTCAGAAAGCTTCTCTTTAGTTATTATGTGAGGATATTTCCTTTATCACCATGGGCCCCAATAGGCTCCCAAATATCACTTTGCAGATTCCACGAAAAGAGTGTTAGCAAACTGCTTCTTGAGGCAGAGGTTGTAACTCTGTGAGATGAACTCACAGATCAGAAAGAAGTTTCTCAGAAAGCTTCTTTCACGTTTTGAACGGATTGAAATTTCCTTTATCAGCGTAGGCCTCAATGTGATCCAAAGAAGCCCTTCTCAGATTCCTCAAAGACAGTGTTAATGGACTGCTCCACGAAACATAAGTGTAACTCTGTGAGATGAATTCACACATCACCAAGAAGTTTCTAAGAAAGCTTCTTTCTAGTTTTCATCTGTGGATTTTCCTTTGTCACTGTAATGTTCATTGCGCTATGAAGTATCTAATTGCAGATTTCCAAGAAAACTGTGCTAACAAACTGATCACTGAAGAGAAACGTGTAACATCTGTGAGTTGCATTCACACTTGGCAATGCAGTTTCTCAGAAAGCTTCTCTTTAGTTATTATGTGAGGATATTTCCATTATCACCATGGGCCCCAATAGGCTCCCAAATATCAAGTTTGCAGATTCACACAGAAAGAGTGTTAGCAACTGCTTCTTGAGGCAGAGGTGTACTCTGTGAGATGAACTCACAGATGAGAAAGAAGTTTTCTCAGAATAGCTTCTTTCACGTTTTGACGGATGAAATTTCCTTATCAGCGTAGGCCTCAATGTGATCCAAAGAAGCCCTTCTCAGATTCCTCAAAGACAGTGTTAATGGACTGCTCCACGAAACATAAGTGTAACTCTGTGAGATGAATTCACACATCACCAAGAAGTTTCTAAGAAGCTTCTTTCTAGTTTTCATCTCTGGATATTTCCTTTGTCACTGTATGTTCATTGCGCTATGAAGTATCTAATTGCAGATTTCCAGAAAACTGTGCTAACAAACTGATCACTGAAGAGAAACGTGTAACTCTGTGAGTTGCATTCACACATGGCAATGCAGTTTCTCAGAAAGCTTCTCTTTAGTTATTATGTGAGGATATTTCCTTTATCACCATGGGCCCCAATAGGCTCCCAAATATCACTTTGCAGATTCCACGAAAAGAGTGTTAGCAAACTGCTTCTTGAGGCAGAGGTTGTAACTCTGTGAGATGAACTCACAGATCAGAAAGAAGTTTCTCAGAAAGCTTCTTTCACGTTTTGAACGGATGAAATTTCCTTTATCAGCGTAGGCCTCAATGTGATCCAAAGAAGCCCTTCTCAGATTCCTCAAAGACAGTGTTAATGGACTGCTCCACGAAACATAAGTGTAACTCTGTGAGATGAATTCACACATCACCAAGAAGTTTCTAAGAAAGCTTCTTTCTAGTTTTCATCTGTGGATATTTCCTTTGTCACTGTAATGTTCATTGCGCTATGAAGTATCTAATTGCAGATTTCCAGAAAACTGTGCTAACAAACTGATCACTGAAGAGAAACGTGTAACTCTGTGGTTGCATTCACACTTGGCAATGCAGTTTCTCAGAAAGCTTCTCTTTAGTTATTATGTGAGGATATTTCCTTTATCACCATGGGCCCCAATAGGCTCCCAATATCACTTTGCAGATTCCACGAAAAGAGTGTTAGCAAACTGCTTCTTGAGGCAGAGGTTGTAACTCTGTGAGATGAACTCACAGATCAGAAAGAAGTTTCTCAGAAAGCTTCTTTCACGTTTTGAACGGATGAAATTTCCTTTATCAGCGTAGGCCTCAAAGTGATCCAAAGAAGCCCTTCTCAGATTCCTCAAAGACAGTGTTAATGGACTGCTCCACGAAACATAAGTGTAACTCTGTGAGATGAATTCACACATCACCAAGAAGTTTCTAAGAAAGCTTCTTTCTAGTTTTCATCTGTGGATATTTCCTTTGTCACTGTAATGTTCATTGCGCTATGAAGTATCTAATTGCAGATTTCCAGAAAACTGTGCTAACAAACTGATCACTGAAGAGAAACGTGTAACTCTGTGGTTGCATTCACACTGGCAATGCAGTTTCTCAGAAAGCTTCTCTTTAGTTATTATGTGAGGATATTTCCTTTATCACCATGGGCCCCAATAGGCTCCCAAATATCACTTTGCAGATTCCACGAAAAGAGTGTTAGCAAACTGCTTCTTGAGGCAGAGGTTGTAACTCTGTGAGATGAACTCACAGATCAGAAAAAGTTTCTCAGAAAGCTTCTTTCACGTTTTGAACGGATGAAATTTCCTTTATCAGCGCAGGCCTCAATATGATCCAAAGAAGCCCTTCTCAGATTCCTCAAAGACAGTGTTAATGGACTGCTCCACGAAACATAAGTGTAACTCTGTGAGATGAATTCACACATCACCAAGAAGTTTCTAAGAAAGCTTCTTTCTAGTTTTCATCTGTGGATATTTCCTTTGTCACTGTAATGTTCATTGCGCTATGAAGTATCTAATTGCAGATTTCCAGAAAACTGTGCTAACAAACTGATCACTGAAGAGATAGTGTAACTCTGTGAGTTGCATTCACACATGGCAATGCAGTTTCTCAGAAAGCTTCTCTTTAGTTATTATGTGAGGATATTTCCTTTATCACCATGGGCCCCAATAGGCTCCCAAATATCACTTTGCAGATTCCACGAAAAGAGTGTTAGCAAACTGCTTCTTGAGGCAGAGGTTGTAACTCTGTGAGATGAACTCACAGATCAGAAAGAAGTTTCTCAGAAAGCTTCTTTCTCATTTTTATTGGAAGATGTTTCCATTGGCCCCATTGTTTTCAAAGGGATCGGGAATATCTGTTCTCAGATTCCACACAAATAGGCCTAGG
>NW_022143884.1:0-12366 GCF_007565055.1 Rhinopithecus roxellana
ATCTCCCAAATATACCTTTGCAGAATCCACGACAACAGTGTCAGCAAACTGTTCAAGAAGGGAAGGGTGGAACTCTGTTGATGAAGTCACACATCAGAAAGCAATCTCTCAGAAAGCTTCTCTCTAATTATTATGTGAGGATATTTCCTTTTTCATCATGGGCCCCCATGGGCTCCCAATATCACTTTCCAGAATCCACGAAAAGAGTGTTCGCAAACTGCTTCCTGAAGTCTAAGTTATACGTCTGTGAGAAGAACTCACAGATCAGATAGTAGTTTCCCAGAAAGTTGCTTTCACGTTTTGAATGAATGAAATTTCCTTTATCAGCGTAGGCCTCAGTGCGTTCCAAGGAAGCCCTTCAGGTTCCTCAGAGACAGTGTTAATGGACTGCTCCACGAAACATAAGTGTAACTCTGTGAGATGAATGCACACATCACCAAGAAGTTTCTAAGATAGCTTCTTTCTAGTTTTCATCTGTGGATATTTCCTTGTCACCGTATGTTTCATTCCGCTATGAAGTATCGAATTGCAGATTTCCAGAAAACTGTGTTAACAAACTGATCACTGAAGAGAAAACGTGTAACTCTGTGAGTTATTCACACATGGCAATGCAGTTTTCAGAAAGCTTCTCTTTAGTTATTATGTGAGGATATTTCCTTTTTCACCATAGCCCTCAATGAGCTCCCAAATATACCTTTGCAGAATCCACGACAACAGTGTTATCAAACTGTTCCAAGAAGGGAAGGGTGGAACTCTGTGTGACGAAGACACACATCAGAAAGGAATCTCTCAGAGAGCTTCTCTCTAGTTATTTTGTGAGGATATTTCCTTTTTCACCATGGCCCCCTATGGGCTCCCAAATATCACTTTACAGATTCCACGAAAAGAGTGTTAGCAAACTGCTTCCTGAAATCTAAGTTATAAGTCTGTGAGATGAACTCACAGATCAGAAAGAAGTTTCTCAGAAAGCTTCTTCACGTTTTGAACGGATGAAATTTCCTTTATCAGCGTAGGCCTCAATGCGATTCCAAAGAACCCGTTTCAGATTCCTCAAAGACAGTGTTAATGGACTGCTCCAAGAAATAAGTGCAACTCTGTGAGATGAATTCACACATCACCAAGAAGTTTCTACGAAAGCTTCTTTGTAGTTTTCATCTGTGGATATTCCTTTGTCACCATTAGGTTCATTGCGCTATGAAGTATCTAATTGCCGATTTCCAGAAAACTGTGTTAACAACTGATCACTGAAGAGAAACGGTAACTCTGTGAGTTGCATTCACACATGACAATGCAGTTTCTCAGAAAGCTTGTCTTTAGTTATTATGTGAGGATATTTCCTTTTTCACCATAGCCCTTAAGAGCTCCCAAATATCGTTTGCAGAATCCACGACAACAGTGTTAGCAAACTGTTCCGAAGGAAGGGTGGAACTCTGTGTGATGAAGCCACACATCAGAAAGGAATCTCTCAGAAGCTTCTCTGTAGTTATTACGTGAGGATATTTCCTTTTCACCATGGGCCCTATGGGTCCCAAATATCACTTTACAGATTCCACGAAAAGAGTGTTAGCAAACTGCTTCCTGAAGTCTAAGTTATAAGTCTGTGAGATGAACTCACAGATCAGAAAGAAGTTTCTCAGAAAGCTCTTCCACGTTTTGAACGGATGAAATTTCCTTTATCAGCGTAGGCCTCAATGCGATCAAAGAAGCCATTCTCAGATTCCTCAAAGACAGTGTAATGGACTGCTCCACGAAAAATAAGTGTAACTCTGTGGATGTTCACACATCACCAAGAAGTTTCTAAGAAAGCTTCTTTCTAGTTTTCATCTGTGGATATTTCCTTTGTCACCGTAAGGTTCATTGCGCTACGAAGTATCTAATTGCAGATTTCCAGAAAACTGTGTTAACAAATGATCACTGAGAGAAACCTGTAACTCTGTGAGTTGCATTCACACATGGCAATGCAGTTTCTCAGAAAGCTACTCTTTAGTTATTATGTGAGGATATTTCCTTTTCACCATAGCCCTCAAGAGCTCCCAAATATACCTTTGCAGATCCACGAAAACAGTGTTAGCAAACTGTTCCAAAAGGGAAGGGTGGAACTCTGTGTGATGAAGCCACACATCAGAAAGGAATCTCACAGAAAGCTTCTCTCTAGTTATTATGTCGGGATATTTCCTTTTTCACCATGGGCCCCTTTGGGCTCCCAATATCACTTTACAGATTCCACGAAAAGAGTGTTAGCAAACTGCTTCCTGAAGTCTAAGTTATAAGTCTGTGAGATGAACTCACAGATCAGAAAGAAGTTTCTCAGAAAGCTTCTTTCACGTTTTGAACGGATGAAATTTCCTTTATCACGTAGGCCTCAATGCGATCCAACGAAGCCGTTTTCAGTTTCCTCAAAGACAGTGTTAATGGACTGATCCACGAAACATAAGTGTAACTCTGTGAGATGAATTCACACATCACCAAGAAGTTTCTACGAAAGCTTCTTTCTAGTTTTCATCTGTGGATATTTCCTTTGTCACCGTACGGTTCATTCCGCTCTGAAGTATCTAATTGCAGATTTCCAGAAACTGTGTTAACAAACTGATCACGGAAGACAAACGTGTAACTCTGTGAGGTACATTCAGATATGTCAATGCAGTTTCTCAGAAAGCTACTCTTTAGTTATTATGTGAGGATATTTCCTTTTTCACCATAGCCCTCAAAGAGCTCCCAAATATACATTTGCAGAATCCGCGAAAACAGTGTTAGCAAACTGTTCCAAAAAGGGAAGGGTGGAAACTCTGTGTGATGAAGCCGCACATCAGAAAGAAATCTCTCAGAAAGCTTCTCTCTAGTTATTATGTGAGGTTATTTCCTTTTTCACACCATGGGCCCCTATGGGTTCCCAAATATCACTTTACAGATTCCACGAAAAGAGTGTTAGCAAACTGCTTCCTGAAGCCTAAGTTATAAGTCTGTGAGATGAACTCACAGGTCAGAAAGAAGTTTCTCAGAAAGCTTCTTTCACGTTTTGAACGGATGAAATTTCCTTTATCAGCGTAGGCCTCAATTCGATCCAAAGAAGCCGTTCTCAGATTCCTCAAAGAAAGTGTTAATGGACTGTTCCAAGAATCCTAAGTGTAACTCTTTGAGATGAATTCACACATCAACAAGAAGTTTCTAAGAAAGCTTCTTTCTAGTTTTCATCTGTGGATATTTCCTTTGTCACCGTAAGGTTCATTGCGCTATGAATTATTTAATTGCCGATTTCCAGAAAACTGTGTTAACTAACTGATCACTGAAGAGAAACCTGTAACTCTGTGAGTTGCATTCACACATGGCAATGCAGTTTCTCTGAAAGCTTCTCTTTAGTAATTATGTGAGGATATTTCCTTTTTCACCATAGCCATCAAAGAGCTCCCAAATATACATTTGCAGAATCCGCGAAAACAGTGTTAGCAAACTGTTCCAAAAAGGGAAGGGTGGAACTCTGTGTGATGAAGCCGCACATCAGAAAGAAATCTCTCAGAAAGCTTCTCTCTAGTTATTATGTGAGGTTATTTCCTTTTTCACCATGGGCCCCTATGGGTTCCCAAATATCACTTTACAGATTCCACGAAAAGAGTGTTAGCAAACTGCTTCCTGAAGCCTAAGTTATAAGTCTGTGAGATGAACTCACAGGTCAGAAAGAAGTTTCTCAGAAAGCTTCTTTCACGTTTTGAACGGATGAAATTTCCTTTATCAGCGTAGGCCTCAATTCGATCCAAAGAAGCCGTTCTCAGATTCCTCAAAGAAAGTGTTAATGGACTGTTCCAAGAATCCTAAGTGTAACTCTTTGAGATGAATTCACACATCAACAAGAAGTTTCTAAGAAAGCTTCTTTCTAGTTTTCATCTGTGGATATTTCCTTTGTCACCGTAAGGTTCATTGCGCTATGAATTATTAATTGCCGATTTCCAGAAAACTGTGTTAACTAACTGATCACTGAAGAGAAACCTGTAACTCTGTGAGTTGCATTCACACATGGCAATGCAGTTTCTCTGAAAGCTTCTCTTTAGTAATTATGTGAGGATATTCCTTTTTCACCATAGCCATCAATGAGCTCCCAAATATACCTTTGCAGAATCCACGACAACAGTGTTAGAAAACTGTTTCAAGAAGGGAAGGGTTGAACTCTGTGTGACGAAGCCACACATCAGAAAGGAATCTCTCAGAAAGCTTCTCTCTAGTTATTATGTGAGGATATTTCCTTTTTCACCATGGGCCCCTAAGGGCTCCCAAATATCACTTTACAGATCCCACGAAAAGAGTGTTAGCAAACTGCTTCCTGAAGTCTAAGTTATAAGTCTGTGAGATGAACTCACAGATCAGAAGAGAGTTTCTCAGAAAGCTTCTTCCACGTTTGAACGGATGAAATTTCCTATATCAGCGTAGGACTCAATGCGATCCAAAGAAGCCATTCTCAGATTCCTCAAAGACAGTGAAAATGGACTGCTCCACGAAACATAAGTGTAACTCTGTGAGATGTATTCACACATCACCAAGAAGATCCTAAGAAAGCTTCTTTCTAGTTTTCATCTGTGGATATTTCCTTTGTTACCATAAGGTTCATTGCGCTATGAAGTATCTAATTGCAGATTTCCAGAAAAACTGTGTTAACAAACTGATCACTGAAGAGAAACGTGTAACTCTGTGAGTTGCATTCACACAGGGCAATGCAGTTTCTCAGAAAGCTTCTCTTTAGTTATTATGTGAGGATATTTCCTTTTTTTCCATAACCCTCAAAGAGCTCCAAAATATACCTTGGCAGAATCCACGACAACAGTGTTAGCAAACTGTTCCAGGAAGGGAAGTGTGGAACTATGTGTGATGAAGCCACACATCCGAAAGGAATCTCTCAGAAAGCTTCTCTCTAGTTATTATGTGAGGATATTTCCTTTTTCACCATGGGCCCCTATGGGCTCCCAAATATCACTTTACAGTTTCCACGAAAAGAGTGTTAGCAAAGTGCTTCCTGAAATCTAATTTACAAGTCTGTGAGATGGACTCACAGATCAGAGAGAAGTTTCTCAGAAAGCTTCTTTCACGTTTTGAACGATGAAATTTCCTTTATCAGCATAGGCCTCAAAGCGATCCAAAGAATTCGTTCTCAGATTCCTCAAAGACAGTGTTAATGGACTCCACGAAACATAAGTGTAACTCTGTGAGATGAATTCACACATCACCAAGAAGTTCTAAGAAAGCTTCTCTCTGCTTTTCATCTGTGGATATTTTCTTTGTCACCGTAAGTTTCATTGCGCTATGAAGTATCTAATTGCCGATTTCCAGAAAACTATGTTAACAAACTGATCACTGAAGAGAAACGTGTAACTCTGTGAGTTGCATTCACACATGGCAATGCAGTTTCTCAGAAAGCTTCTCTTCAGTTATTATGTGAGGATATTTCCTTTTTCACCATAGCCCTCAATGAGCTCCCAAATATACCTTTGGCAGAATCCACGACAACAGATGTCGCAAACTGTTCCAAGAAGGGAAGGGTGGAACTCTGTGTGATGAAGCCACACATCAGAAAGGAATGTCTCAGAAACGTTCTCTCTAGTTATTATGTGAGGATATTTCCTTTTTCAACATGGGCCGTGTGAGCTCCCAATATCACTTTAAAGATTCCACGAAAAGAGTGTTAGCAAACTGCTTCCTGAAGTCTAAGTTAAAAGTCTGTGAGATGAACTCCAGATCAGAAGAAGTTTCTCAGAAAGCTTCTTTCACGTTTGAACGGATGAAATTTCCTTTTTTCAGCGAAGGCCTCAGTGCGATCCAAGAAGAAGTTCTCAGATTCCTCAAGACAGTGTTAATGGACTGCTCCACGAAACATAAGTGTAACTCTTTGAGATGAATTCACACATCACCAAGATGTTTCTAAGAAAGTTTCTTTCTAGTTTCATCTGTGGATATTTCCTTTGTCACCGTAAGGTTTATTGCGGTCTGAAGTATCGAATTGCAGATTTCCAGAAAACTGTGTTAACAAACTGATCACTGAAGAGAAACGTGTAACTCTGTGAGTTGAATTCCACATAGCAATTGCAGTTTCTCAGAAAGCTTCTCTTTAGTTATTATGTGAGGGTATTTCCTTTTTCACCATAGCCCTCAATGAGCTCTCAAATATACCTTTGCAGAATCCACGAAAACAGTGTTGGCAAACTGTTCCAAGTAGGGAAGGGTGGAACTCTGTGTAATGAAGCGCACATCAGAAAGGAATCTCTCAGAATGCTTCTCTGCAGTTATTATGTGAGGATATTTCCTTCTTCACCCTGGGCCCCTATGGGCACCCAAATATCACTTTACATATTCCACAAAAGAGTGTTAGCAAACTACATCTTGAACGCTAAGTTATAAGCCTGTGAGATGAACTCACAGATCAGAAAGAAGTTTCTCAGAAGCTTCTTTCACGTTTTGAACGGAAGAAATTTCCTTTATCAGCGTAGGCCTCAATGCGATTCAAAGAAGCCGTTCTCAGATTCCTCAAAGACAGGTGCTATTGGACTCCACGAAACATAAGTGTAACTCTGTGAGATGAATTCACACATCACCAAGAAGTTTCTAAGAAAGCCTTCTTTCTAGTTTTCATCTGAGGATATTTCCTTTGTCACCGTAAGGTTCATTGCGCTATGAAGTAGCTAATTGCAAGATTTCCATGAAAACTGTGTTAACAAACTGATCACTGAAGAGAAACGTGTAACTCTGTGAGTTGCATTCACACACGGCAATGCAGTTTCTCAGAAAGCTTCTCTTTAGTTATTATGTGAGGATATTTCCTTTCTCACCATAGCCCTCAATGAGCTCTCAAAAATACATTTGCAGAATCCACGAAAACAGTGTTAGCAAACTGTTCCAAGAAGGGAAGTGTGGAACTCTGTGTGATGAAGCCGCAGATCAGAAAGGAATCTCTCAGAATGCTTCTCTGTAGTTATTATGTGAGGATATTTCCTTCTTCACCATGGGCCCCTATGGGCTCCCAAATATCACTTTACAGATTCGACAAAAAGAGTGTTAGCAAACTGCTTCCTGAAGTCTAAGTTATAAGCCTGTGATATGAACTCACAGATCAGAAAAAACTTTCTCAGAAATCTTCTTTCACGTTTTGAACAATGAAATTTCCTTTATCAGCGTAGGCCTCAATGCGATTCAAAGAAGCCCTTCTCAGATTCCTCAAAGACAGTGTTAATGGACTCCCACGAAACATAAGTGTAAATCTGTGAGATGAATTCACACATCACCAAGTAGTTTCTAAGAAAGATTCTTCTAGTTTTCATCTGACGATATTTCCTTTGTCACCATAAGTTTCATTGCGCTATGAAGTATCAATATTGCCGATTTCCAGAAAACTGTGTTAACAAACTGATCACTGAAGAGAAACGTGTAATTTGTGAGTTGCATTCACACATGGCAATGCAGTTTCTCAGAAAGCTTCTCTTTAGTTATTATGTGAGTGTATTTCCTTTTTCACCGTAGCCCTCAATGAGCTCTCAAATATACCTTTGCAGAATCCACGAAAACAGTGTTGGCAAACCGTTCCAAGAAGGGAAGGGTGGAACTCTGTGTGATGAAGCCACACATTAGAAAGGAATCTCTCAGAAAGCTTCTCTCTAGTTATTACGTGAGGATATTTCCCTTTTCAACATGGGCCCCTAAGGGCTCCCAAATATCACTTTACAGATTACACGAAAAGAGTGTTAGCAAACTGCTTCCTGAAGTCTGAGTTATAAGTCTGTGAGATGAACACACAATTCAGAAAGAAGTTTCTCAGAAAGCTTCTTTCACGTTTTGAACGGATAACATTCCTTTATCAGCGTAGGCCTCAATGCGATCCAAAGAAGCCATTCTCAGATTCCTCAAGACAGTGTTAATGGACTGCTCACGAAATATAAGTTGTAACACTGTGAGATAAATTCACACATCACCAAGAAGTTTCTAAGAAAGCTTCTTTCTAGTTTTCATCTGTGGATATTTCCTTTGTCACCGTAATTTCACTGCGCTATAAAGTATCTAATTGCAGATTTCCAGAAAACGTGTGTTAACAAAACTGATCACTGAAGAGAAACGTGTAACTCTGTGAGTTGCATTCACACATGGCAATGCAGTTTCTCAGAAAGCTTCTCTTTAGTTATTATGTGAGGGTATTTCCTTTTTCACCATAGCCCTCAATGAGCTCTCAAATATACCTTGCAGAATCCACGAAAACAGTGTAGCAAACTGTTCCAAGGAGGGAATGGTGGAACTCTGTGTGATGAAGCCGCAGATATGAAAGGAATCTCTCAGAATGCTTCTCTGTAGTTATTATGTGAGGATATTTCCTTCTTCACCATGGGCCCCTAAGGGCTCCCAAATATCACTTTACAGATTCCACAAAAAGAGTGTTAGCAAACTGATTCCTGAAGTCTAAGTTTAAGCCTGTGAGATGAACTTACAGATTCAGAAAGAAGTTTCTCAGAAATCTTCTTTCACGTTTTGAAGGAATGAAATTTTCCTTTATCAGCGTAGGCCTCAATGCGATTCAAAGAAGCCCTTCTCAGATTCCTCAAAGACAGTGTTAATGGACTGCTCCACGAAACATAAGTGTATCTCTGTGAGATGAATTCACACAATCACCAAGTAGTTTCTAAGAAAGCTTCTTTCTAGTTTTCATCTGAGGATATTTCCTTTGTCACCGTCAGGTTCATTGCGCTATGAGTATCTAATTGCCGATTTCCAGAAACTGTGTTAACAAACTGATCACTGAAGAGAAACGTGTAACTCTGTGAGGTTGCATTCACACATGACAATGCAGTTTCTCAGAAAGCTTCTCTTTAGTTATTATGTGATTGTATTTCCTTTTCACACCGTAGCCCTCAATGAGCTCTCCAATATACCTTTGCAGAATCCACGAAAACAGTGTTGGCAAAACTGTTTCCCCAGGAGGGAATTGTGGAACTCTGTGTGAATGAAGCGCACATCAGAAGAGGAATCTCTCAGAGTGCTTCCCAGGAGTTATTATGTGAGGATATTTCCTTCTTCACCATGGGCCCCTATGGGCTCCCAAATATCACTTTACAGATTCCACGAAAAGAGTGTTAGCAAACTGCTTCCTGGCGTCTAAGTTATAAGCCTGTGAGATGAACTCACAGATGAGAAAGTAGTTTCTCAGAAAGCTTCTTTCACGTTTTGAACGATGAAATTTCCTTTCAGCGTAGGCCTCAATGCGATTCAAAGAAGCCGTTCTCAGATTCCTCAAAGACAGTGTTAATGGACTCCACGAAAATAAGTGTAACTCTGTGAGATGAATTCACACATCACCAAGTAGTTTCTAAGAAAGCTTCTTTCTAGTTTTCATCTGAGGATAATTCCTTTGTCACCGTAAGGTTCATTGCGCTATGAAGTAGCTAATTGCAGATTTCCAGAAAACTGTGTTAACAAACTGATCACTGAAGAGAAACGTGTAACTCTGTGAGTTGCATTCACACATGGCAATGCAGTTTCTCAGAAAGCTTCTATTTAGTTATTATGTGAGGATATTTCCTTTTTCAACATAGCCCTCAATGAGCTCCCAAATATACCTTTGCAGAATCCACGACAACAGTGTTATCAAACTGTTCCAAGAAGGGAAGGGTGGAACTCTGTGTGACGAAGCACACATCAGAAAGGAATCTCTCAGAAAGCTTCTCTCTAGTTATTTTGTGAGGATATTTCCTTTTTCACCATGGCCCCTATGGGCTCCCAAATACTGCTTTATACTTTCCACGAGAAGAGTGTTAGCAAACTGCTTCATGAAATCTAAGTTATAAGTCTGTGAGATGAACTCACAGATCAGAAAGAAGTTTCTCAGAAAGCTTCATTCACGTTTTGAACGGATGAAATTTCCTTTATCAGCGTAGGCCTCAATGCGATTCAAAGAACCCGGTTTCAGATTCCTCAAAGACAGTGTTAATGGACTGCTCCAAGAAACATAAGTGTAACTCTGTGAGATGAATTCACACATCACCAAGAAGTTTCTACGAAAGCTTCTTTTAGTTTTCATCTGTGGATATTTCCTTTGTCACCATTAGGTTCATTGCGCTATGAATTATTAATTGCCGATTTCCAGAAAACTGTGTTAACTAACTGATCACTGAAGAGAAACGTGTAACTCTGTGAGTTGCATTCACACATGGCAATGCAGTTTCTCTGAAAGCTTCTCTTTAGTATTATGTGAGGATATTTCCTTTTCACCATAGCCCTCAATGAGCTCCCAAATATACCTTTGCAGAATCCACGACAACAGTGTTAGAAAACTGTTCCAAGAAGGGAAGGGTTGAACTCTGTGTGACGCCACACATCAGAAAGTAATCTCTCAGAAAGCTTTCTCTAGTTGTTATGTGAGGATATTTCCTTTTCACCTTGGGCCCCTATGGGCTCCCAAATATCACTTTAGAAGATTTCACGAAAGAGTGTTAGCAAACTGCTCCCTGAAATCTAAGTTATAAGTCTGTGAGATGAACTCACAGATCAGAAAGAAGTTTCTCAGAAAGCTTCTTTCACGTTTTGAACGGATGAAATTTCCTTTATCAGCGTAGGCCTCAATGCGTTCTAAAGAAGCCGTTCAGATTCCTCGAGGACAGTGTTAATGCTTGCTCCACGATACATAAGTGTAACTCTGTGAGATGAATTCACACATCCCCAAGAAGTTTCTAAGAAAGCTTCTTTCTAGTTTTCATCTATGGATATTTCCTTTGTCACCATAAGGTTCATTGCGCTATGAAGTATCGAAGTGCAGATTTCCAGAAAACTGTGTTAACAAACTGATCACTGAAGAGAAACGTGTAACTCTGTGAGTTGCATTCACACATGGCAATGCAGTTTGTTTGAAAGATGTGAAAGATTCTTTTTAGTTATTATGTGAGGATATTTCCTTTTTCACCATAGCCCTCAATGAGCTCCCAAATACATTTGCAGAATCCACGACAACAGTGTTAGCAAACTGTTCCGAAGGAAAGGGTGTAACTCTGTGTGATGAAGCCACACATCAGAAAGGAATCTCTCAGAAAGCTTCTCTCTAGTTATTATGTGAGGATATTTCCTTTTTCACCATGGGCCCCTAAGGGCTCCCAAATATCACTTTACAGATCCACGAAAAGAGTGTTAGCAAACTGCTTCCTGAAGTCTAAGTTATAAGTCTGTGAGATGAACTCACAGATCAGAAAGAAGTTTCTCAGAAAGCTTCTTCCACGTTTTGAACGGATGAAATTTCCTATATCAGCGTAGGACTCAATGCGATCCAAAGAAGCCATTCTCAGATTCCTCAAAGACAGTGAAAATGGACTGCTCACGAAACATAAGTGTAACTCTGTGAGATGTATTCACACATCACCAAGAAGATCTAAGAAAGCTTCTTTCTAGTTTTCATCTGTGGATATTTCCTTTGTTACCATAAGGTTCATTGCGCTATGAAGTATCTAATGCAGATTTCCAGAAAACTGTGTTAACAAACTGATCACTGAAGAGAAACGTGTAACTCTGTGAGTTGCATTCACACAGGGCAATGCAGTTTCTCAGAAAGCTTCTCTTTAGTTATTATGTGAGGATATTTCTTTTTTCCCATAACCCTCAAAGAGCTCCAAAATACCTTGGCAGAATCCACGACAACAGTGTTAGCAAACTGTTCCAGGAAGGGAAGTGTGGAACTCTGTGTGATGAAGCCACACATCCGAAAGGAATCTCTCAGAAAGCTTCTCTCTAGTTATTATGTGAGGATATTTCCTTTTTCACCATGGGCCCCTATGGGCTCCCAAATATCACTTTAGTTTCCACGAAAAGAGTGTTAGCAAAGTGCTTCCTGAAATCTAATTACAAGTCTGTGAGATGGACTCACAGATCAGAGAGAAGTTTCTCAGAAAGCTTCTTTCACGTTTTGAACGATGAAATTTCCTTTATCAGCATAGGCCTCAAGCGATCCAAAGAATTCGTCAGATTCCTCAAAGACAGTGTTAATGGACTCCACGAAACATAAGTGTAACTCTGTGAGATGAATTCACACATCACCAAGAAGTTTCTAAGAAAGCTTCTCTCTGCTTTTCATCTGTGGATATTTTCTTTGTCACCGTAATATTGCGCTAAAGTATCTAATTGCCGATTTCCAGAAACTATGTTAACAAACTGATCACTGAAGAGAAACGTGTAACTCTGTGAGTTGCATTCACACATGGCAATGCAGTTTCTCAGAAAGCTTCTCTTCAGTTATTATGTGAGGATATTTCCTTTTTCACCATAGCCCTCAATGAGCTCCCAAATATACCTTTGCAGAATCCACGACAACAGTGTTCGCAAACTGTTCCAAGAAGGGAAGGATGGAATCTGTGTGATGAAGCCACA
>NW_022143885.1:0-35103 GCF_007565055.1 Rhinopithecus roxellana
GTGGGCTTGGTGGTGCATGACTGTGCTGCCAGCTACTCAGGAGGCTGAGGTGAGAGGGTTACTCGACCCGGGAGGTTGAAACTGCAATGAGCTGCGATTGTGCAACTGCACCCCAGCCTCGGTGGCAGTGCTGAAAGAAAGAAAGAAAAGAAAGGAAGGCAGTTAAAAGAAAAGAAGAAGAAAGAGGGAAAGAGGAAAGGCAGAGAGGAAGGAAGGAAGAAAGAGAAAAAAGAGAGAGGAAGAAAGAAAGGAAAGAAGGAAGGAGGGAAGGAAGGAAGGAAGGAAGGAAAGAAAGAGAGAGAGAGAAGAGAGAAAGAAAGAGAGAAAAAGAAAGAAAGAGGAAAGAAAGAAGAAAGAAAGAAAGAGAAAGAAAGAAAGAAAGAAAGAAAGAAAGAAAGAAAAGAAAGAAAGAAAGAAAGAAAGAAGAAAAGAAAGGGAGGAAACGAAACAAGACATGCGATTCAGACACAGAGAAAGGGAGGCCCAGGGTGAGGGCTTTGCAGACAGAAGCAATCAGCGCAGATTAGAAAAGGAGGCTCCCAAGCTCATGGATTCCCTTGCTGGGGGTGCTTGGCTGTTTGGAGAGGAATATTAGAGCTCTGTCAAAGTTTGGTGAAAAGCCCAGAAAAAAACCAAGCAAGTCAAAACAAGGAGGCAATTATTAATCCCCAGGGAAACCCAGAAGTTGCACAAGGAAGGAAATCCAATCAGGCCATACCATGGCTCAGCTGGCCATAATGTTTATATAGAGTCACATGCTGCTTGGTCACATTTTGGTCAGGGTCACACACACCACGGTGGTCCCGTCAGATATTGTGTTCTTACTGTACCTTTTCTATGTTTAGACACACACATTCTTGCCATTGTGTTACAGTTCCTACAACATTCAGTACAGGCACATGCTGTACAGATTTGTAGCCTAGCGGCAATAGGCTAGACCATCTGGCCTGGGTGTGTAGTGGGCTATCCCATCTAGCATTGTATGCTCCATGACAATGATGACAGCACCTAATGACGCATTTCCCAAATCATATCCTTGTCGTTAAGTGATACGTGACTGTAGCGTAGCGTAATATGTAAACAATACTAATTTGACCAGAAATTACAGTGTAGCAATCTTGGGAGGATTGGCCTGTGTGGGGAGGGGTGGGGACGTAAGTGGCCTGAAGCCTCCTCATCGGTAAGAGAAAGGCAATGAGAGTGTCAGAAGCTGGAGAGCCAGTAAAGAACAGTACAAGTGTGTTATTTTCAAGTCTGGAGAAAAGTTGCAGAATCAAATATAGAGAAAAGTTGCCTCTGGGAACTAGGAATTGGGTAGAGAGAGATAACGCAGGGATTTTTTTTTTTTTTTTTAAATAAGCTTTATAGTTTTATGTTTGAAACTCTGTGCATGTGTTTTTAAATTAAAAAAATAATAATAATAAGCCTATCATTGGACCTCTCCTTGCAAGAATGGAAGCTAGAGGACCGCAGAACGATCAGTTGCCTTTAAAATCTGGGGGAAAAGGATTTCCTGCCTGGATTTTATGCCCACAGGAAGGATCAAACCTGTTAAACCTTGCAAACAATGCACGGCCTCAAAATAAAATTTAAGTTTAAATAGAATATAACGACTGTGTACCTTCTAGGAAGCTTTGGTTGCACAATGCTCCCATAGGAGCTGAGAACAACCAGGGGGGGGTGTGCGATCACCCCAGGAAGGAGGATCCTTCCCAGGGGGCAGAGAAGTGACCCCAGAGCAGAAGATGGGGAACTTAGGGCAAAACAGAGTAGATTACAGACTGTCAGGCATTTGACAACACCAGCACTCAGTTAGAGTAGATCAGATGAAAAATTAAGAAGAGACACATAATACCTTGCAAGTTATAAATAAATGCATTCACTCCAGGGCACACACAACAAAAACTGTACAAGAAACTGTCATTGACCACTTCCTGACTTTCATGGAATAATATTTACGCGATCATCATCATAAAACCCTTGACCAGCTATTAACTAAGAAATGCATAAAGCCCTCTAAAGAGGCTGAGGGAGGGGAGGCGGGAGTGGAGGGTTTCAGAGAGCTGAGCCTCATCTGTCACCATAGAAAGCAACAGAAATGTCTAGAATTGAAAAATCAAGAATAGCAACGGAAACATCTTATGAGAAATGTGGAGACTGCAAAGCCAGAAAGAACACTAAATGTGGAAACTGGTTGCTCTGGGGAGTGGGGAAAGGGAGGGGTGGGAACCATCTCATTTCCTTGCAAGCATCTTAGTGTTCCGTGATTGTTTTTAGCCTGAGTGCATGCATTATTTTATTTAAATATCAACATAATTTATTAAATAGTGATAAAACCTAGCTCTGGGCTGTGGCGTGTGAAACAAGTAAGGAGGGCGAGGAATATTGCCTGATGGAAGCTCGCAGACCAGACCATCACCACCAGCAACACCCCAGGCCAGGGCCTGCCTGCTGGAGAAGGAAGCCTGGTCAGCCCCTCAGTTTCCCCAGTCATTTCCAGTTGGCAAAGCACTCCTCTGGGGCTGTTTCCTCCTCCCCATCCTCCCAACAAGGCTGCAAGGTGGGCAGGGATGACTGTGCCCATTTACCTGCAGAAACTGGGACTATTGGGCATGAGTTTGGAGGTCCCTAGCAGATTTCTCCCATGGCAGGTGTGCCAGCGAAGGCAGGTGGAGGACCCACCCAAGAGAAAGGGACAGGCAGTCCCAGCTGGAATTTCAGAGCAAGGAGGCACCTTGCCTGGTCCAGGGGCTCCCAGCGGGGCAGCTACAAACCTTCCCTTCACCGTACAATCTGTTCTTAGTCACACATCCACACCCTCAGTGTCTGTCAGAGGGAGCCCTTCAAAGCAGGTGGGGGTTGCCCTAGAGAGGGGACACCGCCAGCTACCAAAGAGGAAGCACTGGCACCAACCGGGGCTGCACAAGACTTGGCATCCTGGGAATCTCAGAGCTTTGTCCTGGAAGCCATGGGAGAGCGGGTCTGGGAAGTGGCCGGGCTGCCTGGCGGACCCGTGGAAGGTCCACCCGGGCCTGAGGAGCACTAGACTGGTCCAATCCTAGAGAACGCTTGTAGATACTGAGTCCCGTTAGGAGGGACTCAGCCAAGGAGTGAAACGCCCAGCTCCCTGCGGGGCTCCACATTCAGGGCTTCTCTTTGCCTCATGGTTGCCAGGAGATGCATGAGCTTCACCTTCCAACTCCCCCTTGTAGCCTGATGTCCCTAAAGCCCACCTCTCCAGCCCTGACCTGTGCATACGGCCACTACCTGAGGTTCACTCTGGCCTCACCCCAGCCGGCTTGAAAACCTAACAGCATTGGCAAGGCCTCTGCCTGGCTTTTCCTTCTCTCAAAGATTCTCTGGAACTCAGCTCAGCTGCTTCCTTTGGGTGCCTCCTCTCCATGGGGCCCCTCCCAATGCCTAGGGCGGTGTGGGCACAGACACCCTAGGAACACTGCTGGCTCTCAGGGACGCAGGTAGAAAAGCAATGGGAGGGGTGCACATCTGGTGTTGGTGTGTGGGGCTGGCCAGTGCACCTTGGAGCTCACTCCTCTCTGCAGAGCCCGGACCAGGGCCCGGCCCGGCAGGAGGAGCATGGAGAAGGCTTGCAGAAACATCATGCCAGGCCTGGGCACAGCTCTGGGCACTGGGGTGTTCTCAAAGCAGCCTATGTGGCCTGGGGACTGGGGAGGGTGAGAGGGAGACAGGAGCTGTGTAATTTGCAATTGGTGGCAGTTCCTCACGGAGCCTCACCATGATCTCACTATCCCTCCCGGAACCCTGGGGACTGGCCCTGGTGCTGGGTCCATTTACAGATGCCACAACTAAGACTTAGAGTTGGCTGGGCACGGTGGCTCACGCCTATAATCCCAGCACCTTGGGAGGCTGAGGTGGGCAGATCACGAGGTCAGGAGTTCAAGACCAGCCTGGCCAACATAGTGAAACCCCGTCTCTACTAAAAATACAAAAAATTAGCCGGGTGTGGTGGTGGGCATCTGTAATCCCAGCTACTTGGGAGGCTGAGGCAGGAGAATTGCTTGAACCTGGGAGGCAGAGGTTGCAGTGAGCCGAGATCACATCATTGCACTCCAGCTGGGGCTACAGTGCAAGACTCCATCTAAAAATATATATATATATACACACACACACATATATATACACATACATATATATACATACACATACATATATATACACATACACATATATATATTTAGAGTTTAAATAAATGCATCCTTGAAGCTGCAATGTAAGCAGGGGTTCTCACACCTGCGTGATGATAAGACTCAGTGGGATACTTGCTAGGTCCCCTACCTGGAGATGGGAGTCACCACCTCTGAACTGGTCTATTTGCCAGTGTCAGGGTAGGGATCAGGCTGGGATGTCAAAGTTCAGGAACCCTTGAGTGCTAAGCCAGGACCTCCGAGCCCCCTGCCCCCCATCCTCCCCATTTGCCCTGTTTCACAGCCAGGTGATATTTATCCCAGCCGTGGTTCGTGGCTGTTCCCACTGCTGGGCGCTGGTTCTATTATACAGAACTCCTATGGGAACGTGTTTGTGCACAGCTTTGCTTTCCTGTTGGATTGTTTCCTTGGGGTAAGTTCCCAGAAGTGGGATTCCTGAGTGGAAGGAGGGATACTTTCCCACCCCTAATCCACATCCTTAACAGAGGCTGGCCCCAGGATGAGGATCCGGCCTTTCTCTGGCTTCAAGGAGGGGCAGCCGGCAATCCCCGCGTGGCACTTCCGGAGGAAAATGACAGACCTTTCCCTTTCCTGTAAGAGCTAATTACCAGCTGGATGATGCGTTCACGGCTGTCAGGGCAATGAGGACCCAGGTGACTCAATGCCGTCTTTCTTGGACCTGCCTGGATTGCTCAGCCAGCCAGTGATGGATTTTTCTCTGTGGAGGTCACAGGAAACAAGAAAAGCATCCCTCAGCTCCCCAGGGAGTCAGGTCTGTCAGCAGCTTTGGGAGAGGGCAGAAAGAAGGCCTTGAAATCCAGTGGGCAGATAATCTCTCTGCCCTTCCAGACAACAAAGAGCTTCTGGCCCCTGGCCCCTCCAACCTGCCGGACAGGAATGGCTGGCTGAGGGTCCGGGAACCCCTGCCCTGACCTGGGCCTCTTGCAGGGAGTGCCCTCCCCCTTTTTCTCCCTCCCCATCCCAGCACCCCCACATCCAGGTCAGAGTCCCTGGCTAGATCCAGACTCTGAGGGGCAAGAGAAGAGGGGTGTCCAGGCTCCTCCTTAAGGAAGCCCCTTCTTCCCCCAAGGGGGGCCGAGGGCAGGTATCAGCCCTTCCCAGCTGTCACCACTCAGGTGCGGGGTGGGGGGGTCAGGAGCAGTGAGGGAAAGGGGGACAGGGGCCGCTGTGGGAGGGTCACTTGTGGGCAGTGGCCTACCAGCTTCCCACAGGAAGGAGGGGTCTCGGCTTCCCAGGGCTCTGGCCGGCTGCCTGAGCACAAGGGTCACTCTCCCTCTGCCTGCAGAACATAGGCAGGCCAGGCCTCTGGGCAGGGCCCATCTCTGGAGCTCTCTAGCCCGTTTCCCTCTGGGGACACCCTCTGAAAGAACAGCAGAGTCAGACCTGGAGGCTGGCCCCGCCCCTGCCGCCAGCTCACTTCCCCACAAGAGTGCGGATTCTCCGAAGGCAGGTCTGGGGTCTGCCCTGTCCCAGGTTCAACATAGTGAGTTCCCTGTCCCTAGAGGTGAACAAGCTAAGAGAGCATGGCCATCTTGCAGAGGTATAGAGGGAGTGCTTGCTGTGAGTACCCACCCTAGGTCACCATCTGACCACGATTTGCCCTACTCTTTATGTTACGCCCACTTTTCTTTTTTTGAGACAGGGTCTTGTTCTGTTGCTCAGACTGGAGTGCAGTGGTGCAATCTCAGTACACTGTAATCTCAACCTCCCTGGATCAAACCAACCTCCCACCTCAGCCTCTCAAGTAGCTGGGACTACAGGCAGGTACCACCATGCCTAGCTAATTTTTGTATTTTTTTGTAGAGATGGAGTCTCACCATGTTGCCCAGGCTGGTCTTGAACTCCTGGGCTCAAGTGATAGTTCATCGCAGGCACAGAAGGCCGCCCTCTGTCCTCACCACCCCACCTCTGCTGTCCAGCTGGCGAAGGCCCTCGCTGATCTTGAGGCAACTGGGATGCCTGTTCCTGGGTGGGACTGGGGGATTTTCTGTGGGTTACACCAACCCCAGCTATTGTGGGTGGGCACTGGAGCCTCACAGGCTCTGCTGAGTTAGCCCCATCCTGGTGCAGGGGAACTGGCTGATTCCTCCCAAGGACTCGCCCAGGTCAGGACACCCATCCAGGACCCACTGACCACAGATGTTTTTAGAGAACTTCCTGCGGGCAGGCCCAGCAAACAGATCTCTCCATCTCAATCTCAGAGGATTCCCTTTTTTTGAGACACAGTCTTGCTCTGTCGCCCAGGCTGGAGTGCAGTGATGCGATCTTGGCTCACTGCAACCTCTGCCTCCCGGGTTCAAGCAATTCTCCTGCCTCAGCCTCCCAAGTAGCTGGGACCACAGGTGCCTGCCATCACGCCTGGCTAATTTTTTGTATTTTTAGTAGAGACTGGGTTTCACCGTGTTAACCAGGATAGTCTCTATCTCCTGACCTTGTGATCTGCCCACCTTGGCCTCCCAAAGTGCTAGGATTATAGGCGTAAGCCACCGGGCCTGGCCAAAGATTCACTTTTTAAACACAATTTCAGGAGGCAGGGGGAAAATAGGACCTTGCCATCAACTTGTCAGTTTGTGCAATTGACCTGTTGCACCTGAAAGCAGGCTATTCTTGTTCTCCCTGTTCAATTCCCTTCTGTTGGTTTCAGTCTCTGGTTCCACCTTCTGAGGTTTCTGGAAATGTAACGTTCTCATGGGACATTGCCTTTGGCACGCCTGATAAGCTCTAATGGCTCCATCCAGACTTGATTGAAACAGGCAGGGATGAAGGCAGAGATCTGTGGCCCACCCTTAGAGACCCTCTCACTCTAGGTTGCACTGATTTACAGAGTGTCACCCCTGGGGTGCTCTGTCCAGGGAGTCGTGGCGTCTCCTCATTGCCCTGCTCTCCAGCCCACAATTTCCATCCTGCTCAAATGACAGCATGAAGAGCTTGCTCCCTGACAACTGTCATCTGTCACATGGCTGTGTGACATGGTGCTGTTTTTGCCACCAATGCTCTATCCTTCTTCCTCACCTGACTGACTCATGCCAGGACACAGCTTTATGAAATTCTTTCCCATGATCCCCCCAACCTGTCTGGCTCCCACCAAATCCCAGGGTCCCCAGTTATGGTAGCAACATACTGTGCTGGCCCTGTCTGCCTACCTGCTCGGCCACCCTTTCCACTGAGGGGTCCTGAGTTCCCCACAACCCAGCCCAGGGTGGAGCCCCTGCAGAGGCAGCACCATGCTGTTGAAAGAGCCCAGGCCTGGGATTAGCCAGGCTTGGGCAAATGGTTTAACCTCTCTGAGCTTCAATTTCCTCATTTGTAAAATGGGATGGTCATCACATTAAAGAGCGCTAGTGAGGATCACAGGCCAAGAGCATAAAGCACTCAGCATGCTGTGAACTGAACGAACGACAGCTTCCATCCCGTCATCAATTTCATAGCCTACCTGGGAGTTAAGACAGAGGCAGTGCAAAGTGCTGTAAACAAGACCCATGTGCTATGGAACTGCCAGGAAGGGTGGCAATTCTGAATGGGGAGCTGGGAAGGTGTCACTGCAGAGATGCGTGTGCTGAGCCTGAAAGGAGGCTCCCATTCCTGCAGGCGGCAGAGCTGGGGAAGAGCATCCTAGGAAGACAGCCATGCACACATGTGCATGCCAGCACAGGCTTTTATCCTTTTAATGGTGTATGTGATTTAATAGGGGTGTAACGGTGCCTGGGAGCTGCCTTAGCAGTTTTGAATGCCTATTACCCTTTAAGGCTGGCTCTGAGAGAGCCACAATTTCTTGAGGTATGAGTCCACAGAAATCACTCTCCATTAGCATGAGATTATGAAAAGAACTCAGCCCGGGAGAATTCTGGTGAGTTTTGGGAAGTGGTGCAGTTGAGATGACAATAGACACTTTTTTTTTTTTTTTTCGGGCAGAGTCTTGCCCTGTCCCCCAGGCTGGAGTGCAGTGGTATGATCACAGCTCACTGTAGCCTCAGCCTCCTGGGCTGTGATCCTCCCACTTCAGCCTCCCAAGCAGTTGGGACTACAAGAGTGCACCACCACACCTGGTTGATTTTTTTGTTTTCTGAAGAGACAGGATATTGCTATGTTGCCCAGGCTGGTCTGTAAATCCTGGTCTCAAGCAACCCTCCAGCCTCGGCCTCCCAAAGTGCTGGGATTACAAATGCGAACCACCACACCTGGCCCTGAAAGACTCTTGAAGGAAGAGGACGCAGAGGCTCCTGCCTGCAGCAAGCAGCACCGGACTCCCCTCCCGGGGCTGCTGTGCCTGTGATTTGAGGAGCTCAGAGATCTTTTCCCAGCAGCCCCGCCAGTGCCGGCCCGACAAGCTGCCTACAATTCCATCATCACTCATCCTAAAATGTAATATTTTGTCTAGGAGAGGGAACACTTTGCTTTATTATTGAGGGAAAAGGAAGATGGAAACTTACTTTACTTGAGTACCTACTATATGCCAAGCATGAAATGGGCACCTCTCACATTGCCTTTGAGCCCACAAGGCAGCCAGGCCAGACAGGGAAGCTACTCACGCCTTCAGGTGAGAAAATGGAAACTCAGAAGGGGCTGAGGCTTGCCAAGAGCTTGGCAGACCAGAGTGGGAACCAGAGCTGACTCTCCACCCTCGCTTCGGCCACGGCACTCGGCCACTTCTCCTCTTCCCTGGCTGTGGCTCCCCTGGAGCATGGGATGAGATAAAGCAGGGTTTTGGGGCACTCGGGCCTGGGTTCAGGGGCAGACCTGTTGCCAATCAGCTCTGTGGCCTGAGCAGTCGCATCTCGGGTGTGTCTTCATCTGTGGATGGGCCAGCAGCAGCACTGGCCCCACGGGGTTATGGTGGGGACAGAAGGAACTACAAAGTCCGTGACACAGCACCTGGGCCAGGGCTCAGGAAGGGGCAAGACTGTGCTGTCTTCTTACCAGCTCCCACATGGTCAGGCATTTACAGCCCCAGCTCCCAACCCAGGCACACCTCACCCCTTCTCTGACCTTGACAGCAGCAGGCATGGGATCCAGCTCCCTCTCCCCCACGTCTCCATCCTGGAGGATCTGAGGCAGAGCAGGCAGCGGCCCAAGCAGTTGGCCTGTGAGTGAGTGTGAGTTTGTTTTTGGGGCCAGGCAGCCTCTGCAGGCCACCGACGCCTTCTGCCTCCTCCCTGCACCACTCCCAGCAACCATGATTCTCCACTCTCTTTTCCCCAGGAACCTACTTCAGGGAACCACAGAGGCCAAATTCAGAATCCCTACTTGAACCACTGACCTTTTGCCCTCTCCAAGGCCGGAAGCAAGCCCTTGCCTGCTGCACGCCTCAGTTGCCCCGTCTGTAAAGTGGGCAGCCCATCAAATTCACATCTCCCTGGCTGAGAGTCATCTGGAGAAATAATGAGTATGTGACCTAATGAAAATTGCACGGTGCCTGCCAAGCAAAGTGGGTAAGCCACTGACCCAGCACTGTCATTACAGGAAGTGAAGCAGCGTGTGGGCTGATGACTGGCGAGGGGTGCCGGAACCTTTCATCATGGGTTCCCTTGAGAGGCCAGGTAGGTCAGCTTTAAAAACACACAGTGCTGCGGGGCCTGCCTTCCTGTGGCTTCCAGGCCAGGTTGTCCAGAACTCTGCCTGTGTAGCCCCACCCTCTGGAAGCAGGAACCAATGCACCTGAGCAGCCTCCTCCCATCTGCAGAGGAGGAAGCTAAGGTGTAGGGGGTGGTCAAGGTACTGGCCTAAAGTCCCACAGCCAAGGGGTGGCTGGGAGGTGCAGCCAGGTCTGCCTGGCACAGAGTCTGGTCTCCTGACCACGACGCCAAGCTGGTTATTACCGTCACCACAATAGAATACTAATAATAGTTGTCATAATTATTATTATTGTGGAGGGCTGTTCTCCAGGCAGGCAGGTCTGGGTTGCTGCGTCACTGGGGACAGATGGCTGGCTAGTGCCCACAATGAGGCAGGGTCCTGTCCCAACCAGCACTAGGAGAATGCTGGAGACAGGAGGCTGAGCCCATCCTGCAGCCTGGGTCAGCTGCCTGAGGCCTCACCTCACCCTCCATCCAATGCTGGGCGCGGGCGGCCTCTCGAATGCCCATCTGCCCTGGAGGGCTCTGGTGATGGATACGGTGGAGATTCATTGATATGAACATTAAACATTCAACCAGAGGCACTCGCCACTTTTATAAAACACAGTCCCCCATGCCAGCCAAGAACCCTGAGTTTCAAAGGCTCCTGCTCTTGCTGGTGAAAGGCTCCTGCATGGACCCTGGATTTGGGCTGCCAGAGCCCAAAGCCTAGTGCTTGTGCCCACTCCTTGTGTGACCTTGGGCAAGACTCCCCACAAGTTGCTCTGTTTCCCCATCTGCATGATGGTGCAAAATTCAAAGTCGTTGTGAGGATGAAGTGAGCTAGTCCTGTATCTGGCCCACATCCATGCTCAATGAATGCCTGCATTGCTATCCTGTCAGGTGGGTGCAGCCAGAGGAGTGGTCGGCCTGATGCTGGAGGAGTCACTGAGAGATGACTGTAGACTGACTTTGACTCTATGAGAATGGGTGGCCTCTCATGTAGTCAATGTGTGGCTGCTGTGGCTGTGACATTCCCATGACCCTAGCAGGCATCTACTATGGGCTGGTGAAACCAGAGAGCTTGCTGGCCATGGGGATACAGGTGTGTGTGTGTGTGTCTGTGTGTGTGTGTGTGTGTGTGTCTATGCATGTGCGATCCTCAGGGCTCTGAGACCGCAGGGAGCCTGCAAAACAGGTTCCCGGCTTCCCTGTTCCCATCAGGATTCCAGCTGGATCTTGTTCTGCTCCGTCCTGCCAGCCCCGACTATGGGAAAGATGTGGAAACTGCTCCGGACCCATTCCTGGCCTGCAGGACATGGCCCATCCAGCTACCCCCACTCTGGGCTTGGAGGCCAAGGCCACAGCCTGGAGATCAGGGAGTTCAGTGCCTACGTCAGCCCCAAGCTGGCCCTGTGAGCTCCCAACAGGATGGGTGCCCAAACTGCAGTTTGCCTGAAAGGGATGGCTCCGTAGACACAGGCCTGAGAAGGGCTGGGGTAATTTCTTTCTGCTCTCTGAGGCAGTATTCTAGGTCCTGGGGATCTGGGGCATGACCAGGATTCCTCTCTCCCTCATGTCTGCCCTGCATACTCTATGCCTAGGTGACACAACATAGGATTCAGGGGCTACAGTGCCCAGCTCAGGCCTTCTGAAAGCTGGGCCTGCAGACTCCTCTGCGCTCCCCTCTTCTGGCTCCCTGAATCTGTTCCTCCTCCCTTGAAGCATCCCAGCCACCCTGCAGAGCCTGATGCAGGGCTTACCCCTGGGGGAATATTGGGGCAGTGAAGGAAGAGAGTGATACATCACTGAATGGCTCAGGATAGGGAATGCACCAGGGACTGTGCATGACATGGAGTTAGTGCTCACCAGGACACTTGAACCTGAGTCTGTCAGAGCCCAGAGCCAGAGCTCTCACTCACAGTGTCACACCACCCCTTTCATCCATCCATCTGTCCAGCTATCCATCCACACACCTACCCATCCATCCACCTATCTGTCCCTCTATCCATTCATCTACTCTTCCATCTTCCTATCCATCCATCCACCCACACATCCATCCATCCATCCACCCACACATCCATCCATCCATCCACCCACACATCCATCCATCCATCCACCCACACATCCATCCATCCATCCACCCACACATCCATCCATCCATCCACCCACACATCCATCCATCCATCCACCCACACATCCATCCATCCATCCACCCACACATCCATCCATCCATCCACCCACACATCCATCCATCCATCCACCCACACATCCATCCATCCATCCACCCACACATCCATCCATCCATCCACCCACACATCCATCCATCCATCCATCCACTCACCACCTACCTACCCATCCATCCATTCACATATTTGTCCCTCTGTCCATCCATCTACTCTTCCATCTTCCCATCCATGTATCCATCCGTCTGCCCATGCATCCATGTGCCCATCCATCCATCCATCCATCCAACCAACCATCCATCCATCTGTCCATCCATCTGTCCATCTATCCATCCATCCTTTACATTTCTTCATTCAGTACCCATCTCCTAAGCCCCTAGTGGATGCCAGGTTCTGTGCCAGGTGCCAGGGTGCCAGAGATGAATGAGTAGAGGTCCTGATACTCATTCAGGCTGGAGAGACAAGTCTGGGCATTGTTTCAGTGGAGCATGGGATAACAAACGCTCTGGAAGTTCAGCCCAGGAAGCTGGGGCAACTGCAAGAGGCAGAAAAGTGTTGCTGAAGTCCAGGTAATCTGGGCTTGGTCAGAGAACACACTGAGTTGGGGAGCGCATTGGAACAGGCCTTGAGAGCTAGAAAGGAAGTCACCAGGCAAAAAAGGGGACTGTCCATGTCAGCCCAGACAGAGGCAGGTGCACACACAAATGCAGGATGGGAAAGGTACATTTGGGGATGACAAATGGACAGAGCAGAGTCAGCATGGTCAGGATGGGCTGGGAGGAGAGGGCAGGAGAGGCCCCCGGGGAGGAAGGGCTGGAATGCCTGGTCAAGGGTCTGCACCTGATTCTTTTTATTGTATTTTATTTTAATGCTGAGATGAGTTAAGGCTTTGGGGGACTGTTGGGAGTCTGCACCTGATTCTTTAGGTAGTGGGAGGGGCGGCTGTTAGGTAGGGAAGATGCATGATCAGTTTGGCAGTCCTAGAGGTGGATGGATTGGAGGTGGCAGGCCATGAGGGACTGCTGTGACGGGCCAGACGACCAGTGCTGGTGGGAGGACCGAGGCCCAGAGAGAGGCAAGACCTGCCAAAGTCCTACAGTGAGTGCTCCCAGGCAGGTGGGAGCTCAGGGCCCCAGGTAGCATGGCAAAGGGCCCAGGTGCTGAGGCCATGGGACTGGATGGGGCAGGTGTGCTGTGGCTTTGTGTGGGGGCAGTCTCTTCCTTTCTGTCCTCTCTGAATGAAAACAACACCAATGGCCGGGGGTGGCGGCTCATACCTGTCATCCCAGCACTTTGTGAGGCCAAGGCGGGTGAATCACCTGAGGTCAGGAGTTGGAGACCAGCCTGACCAACAGGGTGAAACCCCATCTCTACTAAAAATACAAAAAATTAGCCAGGCCTGGTGGTAATCCCAGCCAGCTGGTAATCCCAGCTACTCGAGAGGCTGAAGCAGGAGAATCGCTTGAATCGAGAGGCAGAGGTTGCAGTGAGTTGAGATCGTGTCATTGCACTCCAGCCTGGGCAACAAGAGTGAAACTCCGACTCAAAAAGAAAAGAGAAGAGAAGAGAAGAGAAGAGAAGAGAAGAGAAGAGAAGAGAAGAGAAGAGAAGAGAAGAGAAGAGAAGAGAAGAGAAGAGAAGAGAAGAGAACACCAACAAGGTTTGGTAAACATGTATTTTCTTTCCTTTTCTGGGGAGGTAAGTGGGGGTCACAGGTGACCCCAGCTTCTTGTTCCCAAATTCCTGGAGCCCTCCCCGCCTGCATGCTGGAGGTTGCACTGTCCAGTGGGTCCCTTCTAGCTTGCTGTGTGACCTCAGTTAGGTCTCTTCCCCTCTTGGGCCTCAGTTTCTCCCTGGCTTCATAGAGCTAGCCGTACCTGCTCTGCCTACTGTGAAGGATGGCAGGAGGATGGAAGACGAGGTAGTGCTTCTGGAAATTCGTGATGCCAAGTCCAAGCCTAGGTGCCTCCCTGCCTCCTAGGAGCCTCGCCTGTTGTCCTGGTCACCGCAGCGCTGTGCTGTGGCCACCAGCAAGACTGGCGGCACCAAGGGGCCCCCTAGTGGCCAGAGGAGTTGCTGCAGCCACATGGGCCCAGGCACATCCTTCCCAGACACCCGCTGGGACCTTTCTTGGGGACCCAGACCACGTGCCAGGCACTGCGCTGGGTGCCAGGCCAGGGAAACACCATCTCCTGGCAGCCCTGTGAGGTGGGCCTTTCCCCATCTTATACCTGTGCACACCTCCAGGGGACTGTTCCATATCATCAGGTTGCTGGACAGCCACAGGCTGGACTATGCCGCTGAAAATCAGTGAAATAAACAAGAGGCAGAACATAAATAAAAAATAACATGAATATGTATTTATCTTAAAAATAAAGACCGCGTATGCTGGCTCAGGCATGGGCTTTCTCTGGGAGATTACATAAGAGACTGGCATCACTCAGGGTTTTCTGGAAGGCTCCCTGGGAGGCGGGGGCAGGGGTGTGGGCATAGGGTAGGAGGGACCCATGTTCACTGAATTTCATTTTGAACTTTCTCTTTTTTTTTTTTTTGAGATGGAATCTCAAATCTCCAGCCCAGGCTGGAGTGCAGTGGCACGATCTTGGCTTACTGCAACCTCCACCTCCTGGGTTCAAGTGATTCTCCTGCTTCAGCCTCCCAAGTAGCTGGGATTACAGGTACGTGCCACCACACCTGGCTAATTTTTTTGTTTTTGTATTTTTAGTACAGACAAGGTTTCACCATGTTGGTCAGGCTGGTCTCGAACTCTTGACCTCAAGTGATCTGCCCACTCCAGCCTCCCAAAGTGCTGGGATTACAGGCGTGAGCCACCATGGCTGACCCTTTCTGATTTTTGAACTATATAAAAGTATTGTCTATAGTTAAAAATACACTAAAGATTTAAGAAGTCATAGACTCATAGGCTCAGGGACAGAAAGGAGCGTAGTGGAAATGTTCTCATTTTCCCCTCAGTTACAGCAGAACTGACAGGCGGCTGCTCAGCAACTATTTGCTTGCCTGCCTCCAGTGATGGGGTGCTCCTCCCTTAAGTGGCCAGCTCGCAGTGTAGAAAGACCTTCTCTCTATGAGTGGAGATGCATGGCCCTGGTTTCTACCCACGTCCTGAGCTAGCCCTGTGGGAATCTGTAGGATAGCTAGTATTGGCTGAGCCCCCACCGGATGCCAGTCAGTGGCTATGGATTCAGCCCCAGAGGAGCTCAGAATCTAATTTCTGGGATCTCAGCATTGGGCAGGGCACTGAGGCCATTTGGTAGAAGCTGCAGCCAATGTAGGACCTGCCCCACTGCACACCGGGCAGGCAACCTGGAAGAAGCCCTGGTCCATCCGTGCTCCCTGTCATTCCACTGCGTTTCATCATCTGACTCTGTCTCCTCTGTCAGCCTTTACAGAAAGGTGGCCTCCGTGGTGGGGTGCTCACACCCTTACACTGGGTGCTCTCATTGGCTGCATCTGACTGGGTCTCAGCCAGCCTAGATTCCAGCTCAGCATCCCTGAGCCTCAGTTTTCTCATCTATAAGATGGGGGTTAATAATAGTACTCACCCAGGAAGTGGCCAGGAGGAGCAAGTGGGACGATGGTGACAGGCACTGTGGAGTGTGGAGGGAACCCGAGAGGTGACAGAGGAGAAGGGTCCACCACCCAAGGCTGCTGCCAGCACGTAGCATGTGGGTCTCAGGAACAGGACACGCGGCCTCCCGTCACACAGACTCTGTGTTAGTTTGCTGGGGCTGCTGCGCCTGTAGACTTTGATTCCCTCGCCGTTCTGGAGGTTGGAAGTCTGAGATCGAGGTGTCAGCGGCAATGGTTCTTCTTCTGAGGCTTCAAGGTCGATATTCTGTCCTCTGGCTCTCTCCCGGCCTCCGGGGGCTGCTGGCAATCCTGGTGTTCCTGGGCTTGTGGAAGCATCACTGGATCTCCGCCTTCACCTGCACATGGCCTTCTCCCTGCACGCATGTCCTCTGTCCAAATGTCCTCTTCTGATAAGACCCCAAGTCCTACTGGATTAGGATGTACTCTAATGACTTCACCTTCACTAATTCCATCTGCAGTGGCTCCATTTTCTTTCTTCTCTTCTCTTTCCTTCCCTCCTTCCTTCCTTCCGTCCTTCCTTCTTTCCTTCCTTCCTTCCTTCCTTCCTTCCTTCCTTCCTTCCTTCCTTCCTTCCTTCCTTCCTTCCTTCCTTCCTTCCCTCTCTCTTTCTTTCTCTCTCTCTTTCTTTCTTTCTTTCTTTCTTTCTTTCTTTCTTTCTTTCTTTCTTTCTTTCTTTCTCTCTCTCTCTCTCTCTCTCTTTCTTTCTTTCTCTCTCTCTCTCTTTCTTTTTTTTTTTTGACAGAGTCTTGCTGTGTCATCCAGGCTGGAGTGCAGTGGCACGATCTCGGCTCACTGCAACCTCCGCCTCCTGGGTTCAAGTGATTCTCCTACCTCAGCCTCCCAAGTAGCTGGGATTACAGGCATGTGCCACCATACCTGTCTAATTTTTGTATTTTGGCCAGGCTGGTCTTGAACTCCTGACCTCAGGTGACCTGCCCACCTCGGCCTCCCAAAGTGCTGGGATTACAGGCGTGAGCCACCATGCCTGGCTGGGCTCCATTTTCAAATACAGTCACCTTCTGGGGTACTGGAGTTAGGGCTTCCACATATGAACTTGGGGGAGACACAGTTAAGCCAGTAACTGACCCCTACGGTCCTGGCCCCAACACCACTCTGACATGGGAGTCACTTTTGCTTTCTGGGCCTCGTTTCCATGTGGGAACACTGGGGACACGTGGGGTTGGACTAGCCATGATCTGAGGGTCTTTTCTGCTCAGAATTTGTAGGCACCCTCTGTGACTTCTGGCTCCTGAGACGGAGTCTCGCTCTATCACCCAGGTTAAGGCACAATCTCTGCTCACTGCAACCTTTGCCTCCTGGGTTCAAGCAATTCTCCTTCCTCAGCCTCCTGAGCAGCTGGGATTGCAGGTGTGTGCCAGCATGCCTGGCCTTCAACTCTGCCCTATCCCACCCTCAACTCTGCCCTCCCTGTGGTCCTGCCGTGGGCCTTGACTGTCCTACTGGCCAAAGTGCCCTGGAGCCCCTCCTTTGGCTCTAAGCCCATGCCCCAGACATCCTGGGATGAGGGGTGGGCTCTAAAAGCAAGGCCAGACCAGGAGGATTCCCTTGGGAAGGGGGCCTGGGACAGAGCCTGGGAGTGGACACGGGGCAGGGCCAGTGGGGGTGACACCAGCAACACCACCAGCATCTGGCCCATTTACCAGGCACAGCCTGATCTGTGTTTTGGGTCTTGCACTAGAGTCTCTGTCATCCATCTGCAGCTGCTGACCCCAGGCAGGAGCAGGGAGAAGGAACAGGAGTAGCTCTGCACACGCGGGCAGGTGCCTGTGTGTCTGACAATCCCCAACTCTTGCATTGCGGTAGATCTTAAATATTATCCAGGCCCTAGCAGGAATCTGCACTCTCAGAGGTATCTTTGCAGCCTCTACTGACTTACCTCTGAGGACAGGGAGCTCACTACCTCTGCGGGAAACCCAATCCCCGTTCGTCAGACTGAACTGAAACCCTCTTTCTGTTGGCCCCAGCTCCACTCTCTGGGCTTCACAGGGCAGGGCTGCTTCCTCCTTTCTGTTGAGAACCTCCAGTCCTCATCCCATCCCACATCTCCCCCCACCTCTAAATATGCTCCCATTTGACCTTATCACCGAGTGGTTCTGAGTAGCCAAGCTCTGGGCGGGCTATCACTTCCCTTTTTCTGAGTGTTAGATCTCTATTAATGCAGCCAGGACCACAGTGGCATTTGGGTGACTTCATCACCCCCATCTCTACTTGGACTTGCTCACGGGTGTTACTCCAAGACCTGCCTCCTGTGCTGTGCTCTACAGGCAAGCATTAAGACTGAAGTCTCTCTCTTTGTGTCTGCATGGTGGTGCGCTGGCCATCACCTCAGCTTATCACATCCTTTAGAAGTCTGAGCCAGTCATGTGATTCCTTCTCTCGCCAGCCTCAGGCTATTTCAAACCCACATTATGAACAAATTGGTGTGTGTGTGTGAGAGAGGGAGAGAGAAAGAGAGAGAGAGAGAAACAGAGAGAGAGACAGACTATTTGCATGTATAGATGGGGGAGTGAGGATGGGGTAGAGGGAGGGTTCTATCTGAGGCCTCATGGAGCTGAGACTCAGACCCATCTGGGCGAGTCTGGCCAAGTGGTGAGTGGGTGGACTGGGTGGGTGGATTCGTGTGAGAGACAGAGGAGCCTCCCAGGGGCAGGAGAGACCCACAGAAAGACAAGAAGCCCAGCATACTGGGGAAGGCAGCTGCCATTCAAACTACTCCTCAATCAGCCCCAACTGAGACATGGCTGAAGCTAGGCTGGGGGAGAGGTGGATACTGACAGAGCTGCCCCAGGGAACCAACCCCTCCAAGACCCTGCAGCCCAGAAGGTCGCCCCCAGGGGAGGGTGCGCCAACCCCTGCACACCTTTGCCTTTCTGCTTTGTGGTCTCAGCTGCAGCCTCGGGGAAGCCAGGCTGACAGGCACTGTGGGGACATCCAGGAGAGTCTGTGATGCCTGGCAGACCCCCGCAAAGGAACTGAGCAGAACTGTGTGTGAGAAATGCCACTCCGGGGACCCCAGAGCCATATCACAGCCCATGGAGTGTGGGTCCCTGTGGCTTCAGACCTGCAGAGTTGGGAGAGATGACCCAGGTCTGGGCCCAGCTAGGGGCTCCTGAAGCTGGGATGAGGGTGCAAATCACAATTGGATTTGCACTGTGGAGGGGTCCTGGGCAGGGGAGCCACAGGCTTAGATGAGACTGGGAAATGTTCGAAACTGGATTTAACTATCCCGTTTACTAAATCTAGGGCAATCAGTAGGAAGGATTCAGGACCCCGCCTTCCCTCACAGGGGCCACCATCCTTGCTGGGGCCCCAGCAGGAGAGCAGGCAGCCTCCGCCTAGCCCATCTGTAACATGGTAGACTGTTTCCTAGCTCTGATGTCCAGATGCTAGGATTGTCCCTTGGAATTTTAAACCAAAACCAAAACCCTGTTTTGGTTTAAAACAGGCATTCTAATAGCTTTCCGTTGGCATTGCCCTCTCTCCCCTGCGTCCAGGACAGTATCAGAAAGCCCCTGGTGTGTGAGAACAGCACTGAGTGTGAAGTCAGGGCCTGTCTCCATGCAGGGCTGTAGCCCAGGGACATGTGGAAGCCTGGCGGGGCAGGAGCAAAGCTGCTGTTCAGTCCTCATGGGACTCGGTGGTGAGGAAAGGGAGGCTGCGGAGGGGTTTTTGCAGAGGCGCTAGTGGCCACAGTTGGCACTGGAAAATCTCCCAGCCCAAGGTCCCCCTGGGGACGTGAGCTCAGAGTGTGTAGACATGTCTCCCCAAGGACTTCTGAGCAGCAAGAGAGGGCACGTATATGCCTGTGCAAGTGTATGCATTTCTACTGAGGCTGGGGCTGGAGATGCCTGGGACCTGGGGTGGCATCTGTCAGCCCCCACACTGGGGGGTCCTTTCCACTACATTTTCCATTTAACTCTTCTCCACCCAGGTGAGGGAATCCCCCCAGTGACGGCTTTCATTTAGATGTAGGGCCAGAAGTGTTCACAGGTGTGCTGGGGAAAATAAGTCTTACTGGCGCAAAAAAACGAACTGGGTTTTGGCTGTGGGACTTCTCAGAGCACGCAGAGTTGTCTCTTCAGTCTCTAAGAGGGACTTAGAATGTGGCATTTCCCATACTTCTCGGACTACGGCACCCTATGCAGCCCCAGCTCCTGGGAAGAGCACTGAGAAACCGTATTTTACAGGACAGAGCATGGGAAATGTTAGAACATTTGAAATCGGAATCTCCCAGAACAGCTAGGTCACATGGTTGTGGCGCAGATAAGGAAACGGGGGCTCAGCGAGGGCCTTCTCTAACGTCACGCGGTAAGTTAGAAAGATGGTGAATTTGGCCCCAGGACCATCTAGCTGGGGGGTGGGGGGCATGTGGTCAGGCAGCGATGGCAAGTCAGAGGAGGAAGGCAGGCCGAGAGCCAGGCTGGCAGTCCACAGCCGGGGTGCTGTTGCTTTTCATCAGTTTCTTTTTGTTGATGAATTGATTTGCAAACTTCCTCTAACAGGAAACTTCAAACACACACAGACTGGAGGGCAGTGTAATGAGCCCCCATCTCCTTCACGCATGCCACCTGTCAGCAACTCGAGGTTGGTCTTGTGTCCCTGCTCCCACCCACTACCTCCCCTCCGAGGGGCAAGTTTGAAGCAATTCCCACTGGGGGTCTTCAGTGGTGACCCAGAACGGATCTAGTGGGTTTGGGGTGGGGGCAGGGGAGGGACACTCAACGAGCTGGAGGTAGAGTTGGGGTCTGGGAGGTGGGGGTCCCAGGGAAGAAGTGTCCCAGAGGCCCCGATAGGATAGCCCCAGGGAAATACTGGCTGCTGGACAGTTGGGACGTCCAGGGAACATGGAGAGCCAGGACCCTCTGCCTGCCGTCCTGAGTGGGACTTAGGGGCAAAGCAGTTGGGGTGCTTTGCCGGGCAATAATCTCACAGAGTAGGGAGCGCCCTGTCCCTGCCCCTGCTGTGAAGAATCTAGTGGCTTTGGACTGAGAAGCAGGAGAATCAGATGAGGGGTGGGGGTGGCCCCTGCCACCTTCCAGGAAAGGAAAGTGACCCTCAGAGCATCCAGAGGAAAGTAAGCCTGGGCCTCTTCCTCCCTGGGCCTCAGTTTCCCTGCTTGGGCCGTCAGGGGTTAGACGTGGACTCTGGGGTCTCCTCCTCTGAGGGCATCATTAGTTATGTGGTTAGCAAGAGTCAGGCTCCCCTTTCACCCTCCCCAATCGTTTCTGCAGTGGTGAGTCCACCTCATTCATTCATTCATTCATTCATTCATTTTCTACATTGCCAGAGGCTGCACGCAGGCCCACAGACACGAGGCCTGCAGCTCAGGAGGGACACGGGGGGACAGAGAGCTACCTGCTAGGGTTGATCAGCATGACCAATCTCCGGAGGCAGGGGAGAGCTGGGCTATGGCTTGGTGCTTCCCTTTCAAATTAATCACACATATATACATGCATTTTCATGCAAAGTTATCTCGTGCCTTCAACAAGGCTGAAACATGGAGCAGCAATCCTACCATGCATTCATCTCAGAGGGCCTCAGCCAGAGCACTCTCCTGGGTGTCAGGAGCCCTGAGTTCTAGCCTTCCACTGCCACCAACTCCACCTGTGACTTCAGGAAGAGTCTCTGCCTCTGGAGCCACCGGGCACTGGGTTCAAATCCTGACCCCTCCACTCTGTGACCTGATCATGACTAGCTGTTGTCACCTCTCTGTGCGTCAGCTTCTTGATGTGCACGTGGTGGGGAATGACTGGCCCAGGTGGTGGGTGTGAGTGGGAAGGGATGTCATAGAGGCTTCAGAATACTTGCCCTCGAGTCCATGCACGGCCCCTGGAGACTCAGAAATACCTGGAGAGACCTGGGGGTGGAGTTCCGTTGGCACATGGGTCGGAGTGGGGCAGCATTTGGGGAAAGATGACCTCCTGGTCCATGGGGTCCCACTGGGACCTGGTGCTGACGTGAGGCCCGCATGACGTGGCACAGGCAAAGCTCCTAGCACAGTTGTGGCTCTTTAATAAATGCCCATTTCTGTCTTCTGTTGTTTTTCCTTTTCCAAGTTTAAATTTTAAAATAGATGTTTTGAAGAGAGACCAGCAGATTGTCAGGCAGGCAGGACTTCAGGGACAGTCTGAGCTGCTTTTTGGTGACTTGCAAGATCTGCAGATGGTGGCACTGCTTAGAGAGTGGAGTTCTAGACAGCAGTTAAATGGAGTGAATTGCCCTTTAGTGTAGACGAATCTCCAACACCAGATGGAGGGGAAAGAAGGAAGTTACAAAAAGAGAAGTACAGGAAGAGGCCAGGCGTGGCAGTGCGTGCATATCAGCTCAGCACTTTGGGAGGCCCGGAGGGGAGAACTGCTTGAGCCCAGGAGTTTGAGAGCAGCCTGAACAACACAACATCCATCTCTATAAAAAAATAAAAAATTAGCCGGGCGTGGTGATGCATGCCTGTAGTTCCAGCTACTTGGGAGGCTGAGGCAGGATTGCCTGAGCCTGTAGTGAGCTCTGATTGCACCACTGCACTCCAGCCTGGGTGACAGAGAAAGATCCTTCTAAAAAAAAAAAAAAGAAAGAGAAAAGAAAAGTGTGGCAAGAGACTGGTGCGCTGGCTCATGCTTGTAATCCCAGCACTTTGGGAGGCCGAGGCAGGCAGATCACTTGAGGTCAGGAGTTTGAAACCAGCCTGGCCAACATGGTGAAACCCCATCTCTACTAAAACAAAAAACAAAAAAATCAGCCGGGTGTAATGGCGGGTGCCTCCAATCCCAGCTACTAGGGAGGCGGAGGCAGGAGAATTGCTTGAACCCAAGAGGCAGAGGTTGCAGTGAGCCGAGAGTGTGCCCCAGCACTCCAGCCTGGGCACCAGAGCAAGACTCCATCTCAAAAAAGAAAAAAAAGAAAAGAAAAGAAAAGTGTGGCAAGAGACCATTTATACAAAGTTTAAGAACATGCCAGATGCTGTTCTGTGTTCTCTGTGAAATCTGCATACAGCCACCTTCAGGGAACGTTCCACCTGAGCAGAGGAAAAGGTTCTGAGGCTCACGTGAGGCCGTGGTGTCGGAAGCCCACTGGGCCTGTAATAGCTCCTCTTTGTTGAGCACATACTACATGCCAGGCACTCTTCCAGTGGCCTCATTGATTACCCCCATTTAACAGATGAGTAAACCAAAGCACAGAGAGGTCAAGTGCCCTGTCCAAGGCCACACAGTTAGTAAGTTACAGAGCCATAATCAAACCCACTGCTCTTCATGACCAACCCACATTGCCTCTCACACTGCGGCACACAATTCTTCGTGTTTTAAAAAGGATTTCAGACACCTAAAGGGAGCGTGGTCGAACATTAGCATGGGTGAAGTCTGGTGGTGTGTTCTTGGGTGTTCCTTCTTCTGTTCTTGGTAATTTTCCATAAGGATGTTTACAAAGGCCAGCTCTGGCCTGAGGTCTGTGCTGGCCCCTTGCCTGGCCATGATCTATATCACACCGGTATCCCAGCTGCCAGGGTGGCAGAGCAATGACCCTCTCACTCCCCAGCACTCACAAGATGGGTCCTGGCACATTCTCCTGCTGCAGCTAAGAGTGGCAGAGGAGGCCGGGCGCGGTGGCTCAAGCCTGTAATCCCAGCACTTTGGGAGGCCGAGACGGGCGGATCACGAGGTCAGGAGATCGAGACCATCCTGGCTAACACGGTGAAACCCTGTCTCTACAAAAAAATACAAAAAACTAGCCGGGCGAGGTGGTGGGTGTCTGTAGTCCCAGCTACTCAGGAGGCTGAGGCAGGAGAATGGCGTGAACCCGGGAGGCGGAGCTTGCAGTGAGCTGAGATCCGGCCACTGCACTCCAGCCTGGGCGACAAAGGGAGACTCCGTCTCAACAACAAAAAAAAAAAAAAGAGTGGCAGAGGAGGCATGGGCCCTGCGGAGAACAGATTCACCAACACCTTGGCTGTTCTCCTCAAGACAGTGGGGACAGGCGGCCTGTCAGGCTGCCCTGAGGCCTTCCCAGTCTTTCTGAAGAAGGGACTCAAAACCATGGAATTAGCAGAGCCTGGTCTGTGGGAGCTGATGCGTAGGTGCCCACACCAACCCAGTCTGACCAGAGAGGCGCTGGGTGTCCACTGGCCTGTGTGCCCTGGTAGTGGCAGTCGATGGTGCCTGCTGGGCTCCTGGAAATGTGGGCAATGCTCCTGGACCCCACGCCCTCATGCCCCAGAGGGGCCAGCAGAGGCCTGGTCTCACCTCTTCCCCACTCCCACTCAAGAGATAGGGAAACGGAGGTTGGGTTGAGGGAGAGCCCTTAATGGGAAATTTGGAGCAGGGCCAGGCGGCTCCCTTGTGCCAGGCAGCCTTTGTGGGCCCTGAATCATTTGCTAAAGAAAATTGGGAAACTTCTCAGCCCCAGGTCTGGCTTCCGAAGCTGCATTTCCATTAGATGGAGTCTGAGGCACCTTTGGCCCAAAGGACTAGCTTTGTCTCTGTTGCTCTGGTGGTGCACACCCCACTGCCACACAAACAGCTCTGGCTCCAGATGGCATTTGGTGGAATTGTCCAGCTGTGGCCGGAGCTCGGGTTATAGAAATAACCAAGTCAGAGCATTTGATCATTCATTCATTCCCTCATCCTTTCACTCATTCACTCCTTCCTTTTGTCCATTCATGTGCTTATTTGTTCTTACAAATAATAAGATGCTCAGCATGCGCCAGATACCCTGGGGGCTCAACAGCGGGGCCCCTGCCTTCAGGGAGCTGCCTAACTGGTGGAGACTGGGCAACCAGCTTCTGGCTTCTCTATCACTACGGTTTGCTTTATCTGAAATGAATGTGGTGACTGCAGCTTTATTTTAATTCATGGTAGCATGGTGTATCTTTCTCCATCTCTTTATTTTTCAACTATCAGTCTTTATATTTAAAGTGGATTTCTTGTAGACAGAATATAGTTGGGCCCCTTGGTTGTTTATTTTTATTTCATTATTATTATTATTATTTTGAGACAGGGTCTCACGCTATCACCCAGGCTGAAGTGCAGTGGTGTGATCATGGCTCACAGCAACCTCGACCTCTTGGGCTCAAGTAATCCTCCCACCTCAGTCTTGAGAGTAGCTGGGACTATAGGCACACACCATCACACCCAGCTAATGTTTTTGGATTTTTTGTAGCAGCAGGGTTTTGCCACATTGCCCATACTGGTCTTGAACTACTGGGCTCAAGTGATCTGCCCGCCTCAGCCTCCCAAAGTGCTAAGATTATAGGCATGAGCCAACAGCCACCATGCCAGGTAGGCCTTGTTTTTTGTTTTTTTGTTTTTTTTTGAGATGGAGTCTTGCTGCGTTGCCCAGGCTGGAGTGCAGTGGTGTGACCTCAGCTCACTATAACCTCCGCCTCCTGGGTTCCAGTAATTCTTCTGCCTCAGTCTCCTGGGTAGCTGGGACTACAGGCATGCGCTACCACGCCCGGCTAATTTTTGTATTTTTAGTAGAAATGGGGTTTCACCATATCAGCCAGGCTGGTCTTGAACTCCTGACCTCGTGATCCTCCTGCATCCGCCTCCCAAAGTGCTAGGATTATAGGCGATGAGCCACTGTGCCCGGCCTAGGCCTTATTTTTTAATTCACTCTGACAATCTATGTCTTTTAATTGATCTATTCCAATCATTCAGATTTAAAGTGATTGTTGATAGAGACAGATTACTGTCTACAATATGTATAACTTTTTTCTATTGATTATACTTGTTCTTCGGTCCTACCTCCCTTTTTTTACCTGCCTTCTCTGGTTTTAAAAATTGAGCATTGGCCGGGCGCAGTGGCTCAAGCCTGTAATCCCAGCACTTTGGGAGGCCGAGACGGGTGGATTACGAGGTCAGGAGATCGAGACCATCCTGGTCTACACGGTGAAACCCCATCTCTACTAAAAAATACAAAAAACTAGCCGGGCGAGATGGCGGGCGCCTGTAATCCCAGCTACTCGGGAGGCTGAGGCAGGAGAATGGCGTAAACCCGGGAGGCGGAGCTTGCAGTGAGCCGAGATCACACCACTGCACTCCAGCCTGGGCGACAGAGCGAGACTCCGTCTCAAAAAAAAAAAAAAAAATTGCGCATTTATTAGTATGATTTCATTTTACCTTCTTTTAAGGCATATCAATTATATTTCTTTTACAATTATTTTAATGGTTGGGCTAGAGTGTGCAATACATATTTTGTTTATGTGGTTTTTAAAACTTTAACATTTTTATTTATTTTCAAGATAGGGTCTTGCTCTGTCACCCAGGCTAGAGTGCAGTGGTGCAATCTTGTCTCACCACAGCCTCAACCTCCCAGATTCAATCGATCCTCCTACCTCAGCCTCCCAAGTAGCTGGGACTACAGGTACACACCACCACGCCAAGCTAATTTTCGTATTTTTTGTAGAGACAGGGCTTTGCCATGCTGTCCAAGCTGATCTCAAGCTCCTAGGTTCCAGCAATCTGCCTGCCTTGGCCTTCCAAAGTGCTGTAATATCAGGGGTGAGTCACTGCGCCCAGCTGGGTTTTTTTATTAATAGACTTTTTGAACAATTTTAGATTTGCAGAAAAATTTGAGCTGATACTACAGAGGAAATACATTTTTTCCCCTAATAAAAGTCCACCTTCAAATAACACTATACCACTTCATGTGTAGTGTGATGACTTAGAACAGAATTTCCAGTTCCTTCCTCCCATCTCTTATGACGTTGCTCTCATCCATGTCACTCCTCCATTTGCCATAACCATCCAGTACGTTGAATTTCTGACCTATATCATCTTTCTCCCTGAAGAATTTCTTTACTTCTTCTTTTTTTTTTGAACTAGAGTATCTCAGCCGGGCGTGGTGGCTCACGCCTGTAATCCCAGCACTTTGGGAGGCCGAGGCGGGCGGATCACGAGGTCAGGAGATCGAGACCATCCTGGCTAATACGGTGAAACCCTGTCTCTACTAAAAATATAAAAAATTATCCAGGTGTGGTGGTGGGTGCCTGTAGTCCCAGCTACTTGGGAGACTGAGGCAGGAGAATGGCTTGAACCCAGTAGGCAGAGCTTGCGGTGAGCCAAGATTGTGCCACTGCACTCCAGCCTGGGCAACAGAGTGAGACTGTCTAAAAAAAAAAAAAAAAAAAAAATAGAGTATCTCTCTCTCACCCAGGCTGGAGTTCAGTGGTATGATCTCGGCTCACCACAACCTCCGCCTCCTGGGTTCAAGCAATTCTTCTGCCTCAGCCTCCCGAGTAGCTGGGATTACAGGTGCCCGCCACCACACCCAGCTACATTTTTTATTTTTAGTGGAGACAGGGTTTCGCCATGTTGGTCAGGCTGGTTTCCAATTCCTGACCTCGGGTGATCCACCCACCTCGGCCTCCCAAAGTGTGGGGATTAGAGGTGTGAGTCACTGCGCCTGGCCTGAAGAACTTCTTTTAATGCTTTTTTGTTTTTGTAGGGCAGATCTGCTGGTGATGAATTTCTCCCATTTTTGTTTTTCTGGGAAAGTCTTCATTTCTTTTTCACTCCTAAAGGATAATTTCACTGGATCTAGACTTCTAGGTTAATGGGTTTTTTTTTATTTTTATTTTTTTCTTCTACCACTTTAAATATTTCACTCTACTGTCTCTTGGTTGCCTGGTTTCTTTCTTTCTTTCTCTTTCTCTCTCTCTTTCTTTCTTTTTCTTTCGTTCTGTCACCCAGGCTGGAGAGCAATGGTGAGATCCCGGCTCACTGCAACTTCCGCCTCCCAGGTTCAAGCAATTTTCCTGCTTTAGCCTCCCAAGTAGCTGGGGTTAGAGGTGCCCACCACCATGCCTGGCTAATTTTTTGTATTTTTGTAGAGCAGGGGTTTCACAATGTTGGCCATCCTGGTCTTGACCTCTTGACCTCAGGTGATCCACCTGCCTCAGCCTCCCAAAGTGCTGGGATTACAGGCATGAGCCACCACGCCCGGCCTGCTTGCCTGGTTTCTAATAATGTTTGCTGTAATTCTTCTCCTTGTTCTTCCATAGGTAAGGTATTTTTTCCCCTCTGGCTTCTCTCAAGGTTTTTCTTCATCTTTGGTTGTCTGTGGTTTGCATAGGATGTGCCTCGCTATCGATTTTTTGGTATTTATCCTGCTTTATGCCTCTTAGATTCCTGGATCTGTTGCTTTGTATCTGTCATGAATTTCAGAAAATTCTTAGCCTTTTTTTTTTTTTTTGAGACCGAGTCTCGCTGTGTGGCCCAGGCTAGAGTACAGTGGTGTGATCTCGGCTCACTGCAACCTCTGCTCCTGGGTTCAAGTGATTCTCCTGCCTGAGCCTCCTGAGTAGCTGGGATTACAGGCGCCCGTCACCACGCCTGGCTAATTTTTGTATTTTTTAGTAGAGATGGGGTTTCTCCATGTTAGCCAGGATGGTCTCGATCTCCTGACCTCGTGATCCACCTGCCTCGGCCTCCCAAAGTGCTGGGATTACAGGCGTGACGCACTGCGGCCGGCCTTTATTTTCTTTCTTAAGGTGGACCCCTCTCTGCTTCTATTGCCCATTTGTCCTTGCAATGTCCTTGTCAATACTCAGAGGTGTTTGGTCTTGATGTTGTCAACTTTTCCCACCAGAGCCCATAACATATTAGTCATAGTTATTTTAAATTCCATGGCTGGTAATTTCAGCATCTGTGTCATGTCCCAGGCTGGCTCTGATGCTCCTTCTGACTGTGACTTTTCTTTTTTTTTTTTTTTTCTTTTTTTTCTTTTTTGAGACAGAGTCCCGCTCTGTCAACCAGGCTGGAGTGCAATGGCATGATCTCCGCTCACTGCAAACTCTGCCTCCTGGGTTCAAGCAATTCTCCTGCCTCAGCCTCCCAGTAGCTGGGATTACAGGCGTGTGCCACTACGCCTGGCTAATTTTTGTATTTTTAGTAGAGACGGGGTTTCACCATGTTGGCCAGGCTGGTCTCGAACTCCCTGACCTTAGGTGATCCGCTTGCCTCAGCCTCCCAAAGTTCTGGGATTACAGGCATGAGCCACTGTGCCTGGCCCCTGACTGACTTTTCTTATCTTTTTTCAAGCCTTGTTTTTCTGGAAAGCCAGTCAGGATATATTAAATAACAGGAACTGAGATAAATAGGTCTTAGGGTAAGAATTGATGTTACTCTGGCTGGGGCTGGGCTGTGTCTGACATATTCTGTGGCTGTAGGAGTCCAAACCTCATGGCTATGGCCCAGGCTCTGTGTCACTTCCGCCTCTGTACACCCATCTGGAGCCCTGTGGTGATGTGTGACTATCACCCAGTTCTGAGTCCCAGCTGGGAAGTAGGGGCTATCGTAGATGCCCTCCCTGGGCCTGTGTGCCCTCCGACTCCATCCTGGCTCTGCCTGTGCCCTGCTCTCTACGCAGGGAGCCCCTGCGGTCCGCATTTCCCACCCTAGCAGCCCTCTGCTAGGTTCAGCCAATGAAAGTCACAGGTGAGAGTTGGAGGGGAGGTGGCAGGGAGAAGCCGGGGTATTTGTCCCGCTCTGTCTGTGCAGCATCTCTGACGGTGGCTATCTCCAGCTCTGGCCCGACAGGCCTTGTGAGGGTCCAGCTTTTACAAGGTGACCATAGCTCCTTGGCTCCGGTAACATCTGCTCTCCCTGCATCAAGGACCTGGGGACTGTTCCTACTGTTGCTGATCTCAAGGTTACTTCACTGAGCCCTGCCTGTATGGCTTCTTAGCCTCTTTGACTTCAAGTCCCTGCATTAAATTTCCCGTGTTTCAAATACTCAGAGATGTTTAGTCTCCAGCAGAGACACTGACTCTTACATTGTACCTGTTCAGGCCAGAGCCACAGACCTCTGAGGGCTCCAGCCCTGCTGCATCTAATCCACTCCCAGCTCTGCCAGGAGCATGGGCCCAAAGACAGAAACACGGTCCCCCAGGACAGTCCAAAGAGACCTGCAGAGGACGGATGTGTGCGCTGGGGCCATGAAGATGGAGTAGGAGCTCACTGGACAGAGAAGATGGGGAAGGACACTCCAGGGAGGATCAAATGCTGAGGTCCACTTGAGAAAATGCCTGGGTGGTTCTGGTGCTGTGAGATTCTGGGGTAGGTGAGGCTGTGTGTGTGCGTCTGCATGTGTGTGTTGGGGGGTGGGGCGGGGTTGGGTCTGAATCTTCAGCAGGGGCAGCAGAACAAAGGGCTAGATGCCCACCCCAGGGGGTAGACGCATCAGTGCTCCCTGTGCGAGAGTGGAAGTGGGAAGCCCCAGTGGGTCCTGGGCTGCAGGAGAATCCGTTGCCCCAGGAGCAGAGACTGGGAAGCACACAGTAAGGGCCAAGGGTGGACTGCGGTAGCTGCTCCGTCCCCCCTCCCCACCCCTAGGCCAGGTTTCGCTTCTCCCTGAGAGTCCTGGGGCAACACCCCCTGTCCTTTCCCTCGCTCCCCCATTTTTTTTTTTTTTTTTTTTTTTTTTTTTTTTTTTGAGGCAGGGTCTCGCTCTGTTGCCCGGACTGGAGTGCAGTGGCCGGATCTCAGCTCACTGCAAGCTCCACCTCCCGGGTTTACGCCATTCTGCCTCAGCCTTCCGAGTAGGGACTACAAGCGCCCGCCACTTCGCCCGGCTAGTTTTTGTATTTTTAGTAGAGATGGGGTTTCACCGTGTTAGCCAGGATGGTCTCGATCTCCTGACCTCGTGATCCGCCCGTCTCGGCCTCCCAAAGTGCTGGGATTACAGGCTTGAGCCACCGCGCCCGGCCCGCTCCCCCATTTTTAAACTTACGTGAGAGCTTTCGGGGACCGGCTGCGGGCATCCCTTCCCCTAGCCCAGTGGGTGGTGGAACCGGAGCCCAGGAGTCCAGCCCTCTGGCCCTGCGCCTCCCTGGCTAAATAGCGCCCTGTGGGGAGGAAGCAGGGCCCCAGGCGGAACCGGGAAAACACACCGGGACTCTCCACAAACCCGGCCACTCCCACTGAATTGGGAAAGCGGTTAAAAGAGGTCGTACCGCATTCTGCGCCGCGTCCCTCTTCCTTCAGTCCCGCCGCATGTCCCCGACCAGAGGTGGCCTCCTAGAAGGGGAGGTCCCCAAACTGGAGGCCCTGCGTGTAGGGGAGGGGAGCGCCCGCCCCTTCCCCGCCGCTGCGAGCGCCCCGGGAGGGGACTCGGGCTGCCGTCCCTCCGCCTCTTCCCCCGCGGGGCGAAGCGATGGCTCGGGCCGGGGCCGGGGCGCTGCTGGCGCTTTGGGTGCTCGGGGCTGCCGCGCATCCGCAGTGCCTGGACTTCAGGCCGCCCTTCCGGCCGCCGCAGCTGCTGCGCCTCTGCGCGCAGTACTCGGACTTCGGCTGCTGCGATGAAGGGCGCGACGCCGAACTGACCCGCCGCTTCTGGGACCTGGCGAGCCGCGTGGACGCCGCCGAGTGGGCCGCGTGCGCCGGCTACGCGAGGGACCTGCTGTGCCAGGTGAGCGGGCGCGCGGCCACTGGGAGGGACGGGGCGCGGACGGCCGGGTCCTGGAGCAGAGATCGGAACCCCGCGGGGGCGAGGGCCAAGAGTGGGCGGCGGACTCTGGAACTCTAGTCCCCAAAGGGAGTCATTTGGCACGGGGCGGGGAGACTGCGCATCCCAGGGCGACTCTTGGCTTTGCCATTCCTTCGTTTTATGACTTGGGCCTTCTCAGGGCCTCAGTTTCCCCTCCTGAAGCAGGAGGGACGGACAGATGATGTCATCATTTCCTCAGAGGTTGGGGGCTCCTCTGCCCCCGGTCCCCTGGAGTCGAGCCCCCAGCATCCTACCCCGAGCAGCTGCACCCTTGTCGGGGTACCAAGGTGGAGAGGCATCTGTCCTGGTCAGTGCTCCTCTGTGTTTGTCCCAGGGGCAGTGAAAGCAGGGGGCCCTGCCGTGGACGTGGTCAACGTGTGGCCAGGGGTTGTTGCGGGGGTTGGGGCCACTGCCCCCCACGAGAGTCCCACCCCATCCTGATGCCCTTGCCACTTCCGCCATCACCTCTGTGGGTGCTGTGTCCTCTCCTGGGGATGGCGCCCTGGCCTGGCAGAAGCTCACTCAGGAATGAGCAACAGCTATGTGTTGAAGTTCCTGGGCCCCCCATCCTCCCCCTGAGGGGGAGCCCCGGCTTCTGTGCACACCTGGCGCTGCCACCAGCTGTTTGTTTTCCTCTTGTGGGAGTCTGAGGCCCCAGTGCCTGACCACACCCAGGTGGGCAAATGCTGCCTGGCTGAATGCAGAAATGGGGCAGGACAAGGCATTCCTGCCCCAGCATCTGGCTAGTGAGAGGCCTGGGGTGGAGAGGCCCCAGTGGCCAGGGCCATGTCCCAGCCTTCGGCCAGCAGGGGCAGGTGGTGTGGGGAAGGGCAAGAGGGCTGACTTGGAGTTGGAGTTTGATCCTGGCTCTGTCACTTCCCCAGCTTCGTGACCTGGGCAGGTCACTGCTGCACCTCACAGTATTTAAAATGAAGCTGGGTGCGGTGGCTGACGCCTGTAATCCCAGCCCTTTGGGAGGCCGAGGTGGGCAGATCACTTGAGGTCAGGAGTTCAAGACCAGCCTGGCCAACATGGCGAAACTCCATCTCTACAAAAATATAAAAATTAACTGGGCATGTTGGGGAACACCTGTAATCCCAGCTATTCGGGAGGCTGAGGCGGGAGAATCACTTGACTCTGGGAGGCAGAGGTTGCAGTGAGCCAAGATCGAGCCATTGCACCCCAGCCTGGGCAACAGAGCAAGACTCCGTCTCAAAAATAGAATAGAACAGAATAGAACAGAATAGAATAGAATAGAATAGAATAGAATAGAATAGAATAGAATAGAATAGAATAGAATAGAATAGAATAGAATGGAATGGAATGGAATATATAAAATAAAGCCTTAACCAGTCCTCTGGGTTGCCATGCAGATTAAATGCCACATACTAGGGGCTCGGTAAATGTTTGCAGTTGGATTTCTCAAGGGTTTCCTTGGCCCTCACTGGCTGCCCAGCCCTGGGAAGGGTCCAGGTGAGGCTCGGAGCCCGATTCAAGAAAGACTCAGAGGGAGGCAGGGACTTGCCCAGTGGTCACACAGCTCAGTGGTGGTTGAGTGGGGACATGGACCACACTCGCTGATGTGAACACATATCTAGGTGGGAAGCAGTAGGCTCTGGGAGGATGAGGAGGGGGACCTTGGGAGCTTCAGAATGCAACAAAGGGTGGGCTGGCCACCTTTAGGTGGGTTCTGCTGGACTCCCATGCTGTGCGCCTCAAGGGCACGGGAATGGTCTGGCCAAGCATTTGCCTCTCTCACCAGCCTGGGGGCTCCTCAGGACCAGGTCCTTTGGTCTCCCCACCCCTGTCACATAGCAGAGTTCCTGCATCCATGCCACATTTGTCTATTGGGCACTCGCTATGTGCCTGACTCAGCAGGGCAGTGAGGGGGGCAGGTGGATGGAGGAAGGGAAGGGTCAGTCCTGATGCTGTCCCCTGGCAGGGCACCTCTCTTTTCTTGGGAACCTTCCCAGGACAGCCTGGCCTTAAGCAACCAGCAGTGAAGTGACTGCTAACACTTCACCCCAGGCGTCTCTCAGAGTGACCTCATGTCTGGAGTGAGCTTAGAGATGGCGACTGAGGCTGGGTTACAGTTTCACTGACGGGACCTACCTGGAGCACCCTGGTGGGAGGACCGTGCTCTTGCTAGCCAAGGCGGAGTCTGCATTTGGCACCTCCTGATTTCCACACGGGAGGTGGTGGAGGTGCCTTACCTATAGATCTCTGGCAGTATGGAGGCACTCAGGCCTTCACACCTGCTTTGGGGAGATGTAAGACTCTTTCCTGGGGCTTGGCTTGTCCAGTAAGTGCCTGTGTCCTCTGGAGGAGAGAGGACAGCCATGGCGCGTGGCACTCCCAGTGCATCTGGTGTGAGCTTCCACATCAGTAACCACCCCTGTGACTGGGGTTGCCTCTCTAAGCCGCTGAAATCATCAAAGCATGGTTTCTGATGGAGTTCTCCATGAATGTGCCCTACGGGCTCATGTATTCAGCAGGCTCTTCCTGAAACCTGTTAGGAGTCAGCCCTGTGCTGGATGCTGGACCCAAAAGCAGTTGGCAAGTCACAGGCCCAGTCTCAAAAGTCCCCTTCGTCGCTTCAGGAGACCGACACACACAGGAAGGTGCCAGAGATTCCTCAAGGAGTGTGGGAACAAGGCCACATACCTCAGGGAAGGCTTCCTGAATGTTGGTTGCATGCTGATAGCTCATATTACTGAACAAACACACGCATCTTCTCCATTTATTCCTCCCAACAATTCTAAGAGGTTGGAACTCCTTTCCGTTCTATAGATGAGGACATAGGCACAGAGAGGTTAAGGAGCTTGCCCATGGTTAAGAGCATTAAGAGGTTAAGAAGCATTCCCCAGGGGGAATGTATGCTCTGGCTCCAAAACCCTTCTTCTAACCACTTCGCCACACTGCCTCCCTCCTTGAAGCCCCACTGTGTCCCACAGTCTGTAGAGTGGACAGACAAGCGAAGAGATAACGAAATCCTAGCCAAGCTGACTGACTGGAGCGCCCCTGGCGATGGAGCAGTGACTGCTGTAGAGAACTTACCCTGTAAGCTATAAGATTCCATGGAGTGAGTGTCATGCCTGAGATATGGACAGAGTGCATTGGGAGCATCCATAAGGGCCAGGATGGACCAGTCAGGGCCTAGGAACATAGAGGACAAGAGGAGACCTTTGAGTCGGCCTTGAGTCATGAATAGTAGTTTGCCAGAGGAGGAAGTAGATGAGGAGCGAATATCCGCTGGACAGAACACTGTGCGCAAAGGCTTGGTCTTTCAAAAAATGAATGGTGGACATAAGCCTTCAGGACCCACGGCCATAAGTCACGAGTGTCAGTGACATGGGATGCCAAACTCTGGGCAAGATGGGGCTCTCTGCCCTGCACTGAATGGCCCAGGCAGCTGTAGCCTGCGATACTGGGCTGGTTTGCTGTGAGCTTCCTGCCACCTGCCCCCAAACACACTGAGGCCAAGCTGCGGATCATTCTCTTGCCAGTAGCAATCACTCTTGTCGCTTCCTAGTTCTGGACTACCCTGGTCTGGGCACCATATTACATTGTGTGTAAGTAAGAGTACATAGGTCACGAGGAAGCGTCTGCTGTGTGATTGGGACGCGTGGATGCCAAGGTCTTCGGCCTGGCTGCCTGGGGGAACTTTTGCTCCCTCTGTAGTTCTGGACTGGGCTTTGGTGAATGGAGGGCTCTCGTTGCCTTCCAGATGTCTATTCTGCCCCTCACTGTGTCTCTGGAACCAAGATGTGCCTGCCACAATCTCTGCTCAGTAAATTCTTGGTGAATGAAGTGTTGCTGACTAATCTAGAAAGAACACCAGTCCAGGCGCCATGAGGCTTGGGTGTGAGCCCAGGTTTGGCTACTTCTTGGCACATGGCCTTCTTTAAGCCTCAGTTCCTCATCTATAAAACAGGAGTCAAGCCGTGTGCGGTAGCTCATGCCTGTAATCCCAGAACTTTGGCGGGCGGGCGGGGGGTTGCTTGAGTCCAGGAGTTCAAGACAAGCGTGGGAAACATAGGGATACCC